>NC_063335.1:35227521-35272211 GCF_021869965.1 Rhincodon typus
TGCTGCCAGACCTGCTGAGCTTTGCCAGCAATTTCTATTTTTGTCTCTGATTTACAGCATCTGCAGTTCTTTCAGTCTTTAATGGATGGATAATCTCAGTTTCTATAGCCAAGCAATATTACAGACAGTCTTCCAAGTTTGGGCTCTCCTGTCACAACTTGTACTGGATGTAATATGCATAATTGAATTGCCAATTTGCAATCTTGATGAACTAGGTTCCCCACAAATGGTGTGGTGTTGGAAATTTATTTCCATAAAGTCCTTGTGCAACAGCTACTCATTAACTGGTTACATTGCTAACAAGTCCAGTTGGATAAACATTAAAAGACAGAACCAAAATAATATCTATCGGGTAGCTAAATTTAATTTTAAGTAGGATTCAATTATGTGCACGGATTTTTGAAATGCTCAGCAATTGATAATGTCAAGAAACAGTCTGCAGGGCTGTTATATAATTGATCATTCATAAGTGTATGTCAGCTGTTTACAAGGATTGGTTTAATATTTGTACAATAGGTGACCACCAAACACAGAAAAGGTCAAGTGTAATTTGACCCCAATAAAATCCTCTGCAGAGTCCATGCAGCAGGAAGGCTGAAGTTAATGGATTGTGAATTTGCATAACAGTGATTAAATGGACTGCTGTGGTGAGCACCAGAAGGCAGATGATAGTGTGGAAAAGTACCAGAACTGGTTGGCATACAAACAGGTCTGTCTTGCCTTCATGTGAAGAAACTAGTGTTCAAATTAAAATGCAAACAATTCACTTTGCAGATAAAACAATGGTATTTTTCAAAGATAGTGAGAACTGCTGATGCTGGAGAATCTGAGATAACAAAGTGTAGAGCAGGATGAACACAGCAGGCCAAGCAGCATCAGAGGAGCAGGAAAGCTGACGTCCAGACGCTTCTTCAGAAATGGGGGAGGGGAGGTAGAGGAGGAGATATATAGCATGGAGAGAAAGAGGAAGTGAGCTCTTTCACATTCTGGTTCAACTGTTAAAAGATGTAAAAAGAACTTGCATTTACCTAGAGACTTTTGCAACCTTTGGACATCCCAAATCACTTCACAACCAATAAAATACTTTGTCTGTTGGATTTGAGTACATCAAGATCCCCTAACAGAAATACTTTTTTAAAAATCCAAATGATCTGTTTTAGTGATCTTGCTTGAGGTATAAATATTTACAAGTTAGCTGGGGAAATCACCCAGCTGTTCTTTGTATAATGCTTTGGGACTTTTTTTTCCATTCACTTGAGACAGCAAATGAGGCCTCGGTTTAATGTCCCATCAAAAAAGACAATCCTCAAACAGTGCAGTAATTGCTCTGTATTGCATTGGGAGGGTCAGCTTGGGTTTTGTGGTGAACTCTCTGAAATGCAATGATGACTCAGAGGCCAGAGCGCTACCAACTAAGCCATACTGGGCTGGTACTCCTTATGCTATTTTAACTAGAACAATCTGACATCCTTGGCAACAAGTGAGAATGCTTACTGATGCTTGCACAATTTTCAGCACCATTTGTGACTCTTCAGATACTGAAGCAGTCTATGTCTAATGCAGCAAGATCTGGACAATATCCAGGCTTGGGCTGAAAAGTGGCAAATAACATTCATGCCCCACAAATGCCAGACAGTGACCATCTCCAATAAGATAGAATCTAACCATCATTCAATGGCTGTGCCATCACTGAATCACCCACTGTCAACATCCGGAGGATTAGAAACTGAACTGGAGTAACCACACTAAAACAATGGCTACAAGAACAGCTCAGACACTAGGAATCGGTGAGAAACTCACCTCCTGACTCCCCAAAGCCTGTCCACCATCCACAAGGCACAAGTCAGGACTGTGATCAAATACTCTCCGCTTGCTTGGATGAATGCTGCTCTAATAATACTCAAGAAGCATTACACTATCTAGGATAAGGAAGTCCGCTTGATTGGCACCGTATCCACAAACATCCACTCTGTTCACCTACCCCACTCAGTAGCACCAATGTGTACCATCTACAATATGTACTGTAGAAATATGCGATAGATCCTTAGATAGCTCCATGACCACTTCCATCTCGAAGGACAAAGGCAGCAGATACAGGAGAACACAACCAGCTGGAAGTTTCTTTCCACTCACCATCCTGACTTGAAAATATATTGCTGCTCCTTCAGTGTCACTGACTCAAAATCCTGGAACATCCTCCTTAACAGCTTTGTGGATCTACCTACATTGGATGACAGTACTTCAACAAGGCAGTTCACTACCAAACTCTCAAGGACAACTAGAGATGGGCAAAAATGCTGGCCCAGCCATTTAGGCCCACATCCCATGAATGAATAAAAAAAATTCTCTCACATGATGGGTAAATGTGCTTTTGTGATCCACAGTGTCCAGACATATAATACTACAAAATCTGTGTATTATGTTCCAGCCTCCCTTTGTTCTGTTCTCATAGTGTGTTGATCTCAGCACTTTTGATCAAGAATATAGAAGGAAAGAAATGTGGGAATGTGCTCAGTAAGGAAAAGTGGAGCAGTCAGTAGCGGAATTAGACCAAGATGTATATAAGCAGGCACATGGTAGTATGATTGATTATTGTTGAAAAGCGAGAGATGTTGTTTCATTTTGCACTCATCAGGACAAATTCAAAAATGCCAAATTTCAGATGATCCCAGCAATTTATAGTAAGGAGAAAAGGATGCATTTTGGTGGGCATGTCGACTGGCTGAAATTGGCATGGAGAGAGCAAAGGGGAACTACTTTCAATTGGGCAGCACTTTTCAAAAAATCCTTAGTGCATTAATAGCTATACTAACAACAATTTAAGATCATCAATCAAGCTTATAACATGTCTCAATTACGCTTGCTAGAAATGGCATACGCTCATGTACAGGGACCCCTTCTCCTTAAGCAAAAGGAATGAAAAGGAATATGTTCCTTTTCTCTGTGCCTTAATCAAATTTTCTGGGAGCTTAAGGAGCATATAATTCCCTGCTTCTTTTGTTATTTCTGGAATCTTATGATGTTGCAATGAGTATAAGATGACAGAAGCATGGAACACCAGGGAGGCAAGGTGACTCAGTGGTTAGCACTGCTGCCTCACAGCACCAGGGACCCAGATTCAATTCCTACCCTCAGGCAACTGTCCATATGGGGTTTCCAAATTCTCCCCCTGTCTGCATGGATTTCCTCTGGGTGCTCAGGTTTCCTCCCACAGTCCAAAGGTGTGCACTTTAGCTGGATTACCCATACTAAATTGCCCATAGAGTCCAGGGATGTGTAGGTTAGGTGAATTATCTATGGGAAATGCAGGGTTGCGGATGAGTCTGGGTGAGTTGCTCTTTGGAGGGTCGGTGTGGACTTGATGGGCCAAATGGCCTGCTTCCACACTGTAGGGATTCTATGATATAAACATAGATAATAGGAGCAGAGGTAGACCATTCGACCCTTCGAAACTGCTCTGCCATTCATGATGATCATGGCTGATTATTGAAATTAGTACCTTGTTCCTGCTTTCTTCCCATAGTCTCTGGTTCCTTTAGCCATAACAACTATATCTAACTCCTTCCTGAAAACATTCAATGTTTTGGCCTCAACCATTTTCTGCGGCAGAGAATTCCACAGGCCCACCATTCTCTGGATGAAGAAATTTCTCCTCATCTCAGTCCTAAATAGCCTACCCAATATTGTTAGACAGTGATCCCTGTTTCTGGACTCCAAGAGGGAGTCTTGGGGAGCATCCTTGTAGTATTTACCCTGTCTAGTCCTGTTAGAATGTTATAGGTTTCTATGAAATCCCCTTTTATTCTTCTAAACTCTTCTGAACATAGTCCAACCAATCCAGTCTGTCTTCACAGATCAGTCCTGCCATTCCAGGAATCAGTGTGGTAAACTTCCATTATACAGCTTACATAGCTAGAACATCCGTCCTCAGATAAGGTGACCAAAACTGCATAAAATACTCCAGTAGTCTCATCAAGGCATTCCATGTACACGAATCCTCTAGTTATGAAGACCAATGTATCATTTACCTTCATCAACTGCTGCTCCGGACTGCTTACTTTCAGTGATTGGTCTTGTTACACTTCACCCTTTTCCAATTTATCATGATTTAGATTACCTGCTTTCCTGTTTTTGCAACTGAAGTGGATAACCTTATATTTATTCAAATTATACTTCATCTCCATGCATTTGCCTACTCACAACTTACCCAAATCACATTGAAACATCCCTGCATCCTCCTCACAGTTACCCTCCCATCCAGCAAACTTGGAGATATTACATTTTCTTCCCTCATCTAAATCATTAATAAAAATTGTGAATAACTGGGGTCCAATCACTGATCCCTATAATATCCTACTGGTCACTGGCCAACACTCAGAAAATGACCCATTAATTTCTACGCTTTGCTTCCATGTCAGTACACTATCCCTGATCATTTCTGCATTAGTTTATGTTAATCTCTAATATGGGACCTTATCAAAAGCCTTCTGAAGTGTCTGTCTTTTCAGCAATACAAATAGCACTATAATAACAGAATAGTATTGAAACTCTGAATTGTTCATCAGCATGAACATGGTCTAGTTTGGGGTAAAGTTTTGGGGGAGAATCCATTTCAAGTATGATTCTGCCCCTTTTTGGATTTGTTTTCAAATGGTGGGGTGGTGGGGGCAAATGAGAGAGTTTTTCTTTTGCTTAAATCACCACTACTGTGATATCACTTTTAGACTGGGCTGATAGGATACTTGAACTGCTATAAATTCTGATACTTTGTATCTATAACATGGCCAATGCTAAGCATGCTGGCAAGAAGGGTTTTGCTTGGCATACAATAGCTGTAAGTGGGCATGTACAGTGCCATATAGAAATGATGGTTGCTTTATGAGGGAGACCAGCATTACTGTTGAGGCAGAGCTGACAGGAATAAGTCTGGAACAAAAATAGAAATTGCTGAAAAACTCAGCAGGTCTGGCAGCATCTGTGGAAAGAAAGCAGAGTTAACATTTTGAGTCCAGTGATCCTTCTTAAGAACTCATTGTACCTAGGAAGAGGTATATATGCTAAAGATGGTGTGGGGTAGGTGTTGAGGGGGATGGAATAAACAATGGGTGGAGATGAATCCCGGAGAGAGAGAAAGACAATTGGGTAGACAAAGAAATGGGTAAAACTCGGCCTGGAGAATGAATAGCTGCTAGTGGGGACCTGGTAGCAGCTCATGTGATGACAAGGCCTGGGGTGTGTGGAGATTAGGATATGGACATGGGAGTAGGTTCCCAAGCGCTAAAATTGTTGAACTTCATACTGAGTCCAGAAGGATGCAGGGTTCCCACATGGAATATGAGGCGCTGTTCTTCCAGCTTGCGCTGAGCTTCACTGGAGCACTGAAGCAAGCCAGAGACAGAGATGTTGGTCAGGGAACACAGTGGTGTGTTGAAATGACAGGTAACTGGAAGCTCAGGGTCACTTCTGCTGACAGAATTTAGGTGTTCTGCAAAGTGGTCGCCCAGTCTCCTCTTCATCTCCTCAGTGTAGAGAAGACTGCATTATGAACAGCAAGTACAGTAGGCTAGAATGAGTGAAGTGCAGGTAAATTGTTGCATGGTGTCTGGTAGTTTCTCTGACTCCATTGCATCTGTTTGAATGATGCCAATTTGTAGCATATATACCGATCTTTTCTTAGCTGCAATCAGTTCTGAAGAAGGGTCACTGGAACTGGAACATTAACTCTGCATTCTCTCCACGGATGCTGCCAGACTTGCTGAGTTTCTCCAGCATCAGCATTATTTTGGAGGAACTCTAATGTATCAAGAGTTCTAGGATGGAATAGCTAAATCTGGAAATAACACAATCACAGATTAGGATCTGAACACCGGTTGCGATGGACAATACTTTGTAGGTAAAATAAAGAACTGCGGGTGCTGGAGATCTTAAACAGAAATTGCTGGAGAAACTCTGGCAGCATCTGTAGGGAGAGTTAACGTTTCGAGTCCGGTGACGCTTCATATCTTGTAGTGGTCTCGGACAGAGAGTAGATATGGGATCAGAGGCTCAGGCCGATTAAATAGGATGCAAGTTTTGTAGTCTGAGATTGTGGGATAATCTGACAACAGAGACTGTGAAGAAGTCGTGAAGAAGTCCTGAAGAATGTTTCCCTTCTCTATTAAATCCAATGCGCCAATCTAGCCTCCAGATTAGAACCCAGACAGTTTATCTCGCCTATGTAAAACTATATGCAGCAGCACCAGTACTGTGCAACAAGGGAACAGAGCGCAACACAGTAGCCATCTCTCGAGTCGAACCCCCTCTTTGAACCGAGCCGGGGCTGCGGGCTCCAAGGGTAGTGTACGTAGCTTGTGACGTGTTCAAGAAGCAGGAGGTTGTTGTTGTGGAAGTGGCGCCGGGTCGGAGCCGGGATTGGCAGATTGTATGACAGTAACAGCGGCTCAGTGAGTACCAGAGCTCTGGCAAGCGAGAGTGTGTGGGAACAAATGGAGACACTGCCGGTGAAACAGCTACATGAGATAGTGCGTGAACTATTGCATACAACAGCTTAACGATAACAGTCTGTAACACCGCTGCAATGTATCTGGTTGGCGAAATGTATCCAAGACGTTGCAATGTTTCTGTTGGATAGTGTTTCTTTTCGATACAATCTGTCCCTGTGATACAATATATATGTTTGCATTAAATGAGTATTCACATTGCCTGATAGATATCACGGACTGTTCTGTGAAAAGATCATGCAGCCTTTGCCAAATGCTCGATGCAGCCTCCGAAGAAGAAAAATGGTGATGTGTGACAGAGAGAAAACGGCCCACTCACCCACCTGCTGGTCCTTTTTGCAGAGCAGCCGCTGCCCGAGGCCTGAGAATATTTCCTCCCACGTTATGGCAATCGATGTTGCTCTTATTTCACGTGCTGTAGGGTGAAAGCAGGGAATTATTCAAAAGTATTAGCCCTTTTAAGTCCGTTGTTAAAAATGCCAATGTGAGAGATTATTATATTCATGTTTTGACTCTGCAGTGCAAAGTGTGTTGGATCAAAAAGACTACAGAAAGCATTTATAGGCCCGAAATTTACAAACACTAAACGTTACTCTGATTTCATCCCCAGATTTATCTCTTATCCGGCTGTAGTATTAAAGGAAAATGCCGCACTTGCAGCTAAACTTCACAGCTGTGATCCAGACATAAGACTATCCACTTGCAAAGCCATAAGAAGTCCTTTGAAGAACGGTGTGGTTATTATAGCATCTTAACGCACTCGAGTCCCAAATTACTTAGCATTTGCTACATTACTTTGAAGTGCAGTAGTCCCTCAATCTTGCTTCTCGCTTGAGGCGTAGTGACTCTTAAATTAAACTCAGCACCAGTCTTCTGTCTGTAATGAAAGAGCAGCCCTGGTCACTGCTGTAAAACTGGCAAGTGCTAAATTCTGATAATTGAATAATATGTATTAATGGTGTATACGATTTTTTTTTGTCTTCCAAAATTAACCTCAAATCTCTAGCGGACACACCCTTGTTTTCACACTTTGGCCCCCATTTTAGAAACATAGAAGATAGGAGCAGGAAGAGGCCATTTGGCCCTTCCAGCCTGTTCTGCCATTCGTCACGATCATGGCTGATCATCCAACTCAGGAGCCTAATCCTGCATTCTCCCCATAACCTTTGATCCTATTGGCCCCAAGTGCTATATCTAGCTGCGTCTTGAATGTATTCAATGTTTTGGCATCAACTACTTCCTGTGGTAATGAATTCCACAGGCTCACCACTCTTTGGATGAAGAAATGTCTCCTCATCTCCGTCCTAAATGGTCTACCCCGACCCTTCAGATTGTGACCCCTGGTTCTGGATACACCCACCATCTGGAACATCCTCCCTGCATCTACCCTGTCTAGTTCTGTTGGAATTTTATAGGTCTCTATGAGATCCCCCCTGATTTGCCTGAACTCCAGCAAAAACAATCCTAACCTAGCCAATCTCTCCTCATACATCAGCCCATCCATTCCCAGAATCAGACTGGTAAACCTTTGCTGCACCCCCTCGAGAGCAAGATCATCCTTCCTCAGAAAAGGAGACCAAAACTGCAAACAATACTCCAGGTGTGGCCTCACCAAGGCCTTGTATAACTGCAACAACACATCCCTGCTCCTGTACTCAAAACTTCTTGCAATGAAGGCCACCATATCATTTGTCTTCTTTACCGCCTGCTGCACCTGTATGCTTACCTTCAGCAACTGGTGCACAAGGACACCCAGGTACTGCTGCACACTCCCCTCTTCCAATTTACAGCCATTCAGGTAGTAATCTGCCTCCTTGTTTTTGCTTCTGAAGTGAATAACCTCTCATTTATCCAAATTATACTGCATCTGCTATTGATTTGCCCACTCACCCAACCTGTCTGGATCATGTTGAAGGATCTCTGTGTCCCCATCACAGCACACCCTCCCACCCAACTTGGTATTATCTGAAAACTTGGAGATGTTACATTTTGTTCCTTCATCCAAATCAGTAATATATATTGTGAATAGCTGGGGTCCCAGCACCAATCCCTGTGGCATCCCACTAGTCACTGCCTGCCAATTTGAAAAGGACCCATTAATTCCTACTCTTTGTTTCCTCTCTGCCAACCAGTTTTCTATCCATCTCAATAAACTTCCCCCAATCCCATGCGCTTTAATCTTGCACAATAATATCTTATGCGGGACTTTGTCAAACGCTTTCTGAAAGTCCAAATATACCACATCGACTGGCTCCGCCTTGTCACCTCTATTAGTTACATCTTCGTAGAATTCTAACAGATTTGTCAAGCATGATTTCCCCTTCATAAATCCATGCTGACTCAGTGTGATCCTGCCAGTGTTTTCTAAATGCTCCGCTATAAAGTCATTGATGATGGATTCGAGAATTTTCCCCACGACCAATTTTAGGCTTACTGGTCTATAATTCCCTGTTTTCTCTCTACCTCCCTTTTTGAATATTGGAGTGACATTAGCTACCTTCCAATCTGCAGGGACTGTTCCAGAGTCTGTAGAATCCTGGAAGATGGCCACCAATGCAGCCACTATTTCTAGAGCCACTTCCTTAAGTACGCTCTGAAGAAGATTATCAGGCCCTGGGGATTTTTAATTATTGTGTAGTGTAAATGAAATGTGCTGGATATAAATGATCATTGATTAGTATCTTCACTTTTCAAAACGCATGATAAACGTTCCATTGATTTCATTCTCTCCTCTGAACTAAAAGCAGTGACTTTTGCTGAGTCCGAATGTATTCACTGTTAATCTTCATGTATCCACACAGTTTTTTTTGATAAAAGTCGTCATATCAATACATGTGCCCATTTCTGGCTTTCACTCCAAAGCCTTTGCTTTCATTTCTGGAAAGTTGGGGGTTTCAGTAAAGAGGTTAAGGGGTTGAAATGTCTTAAAATGGAAGCACGTAAGGACTATTGCCAATCATGAGTGCATTTTATACCCAGTTAATTTTCTTTGCGTTGACTTTTGTCAGCTGTATCTCATTGGATCAGGAGGTTGTGGACTCAAGTTCCACTCCAAACTTCAACACAATCTAGGAGAACACTCCAGTGTAATATTGACAGAGTGCTGTGCTGTCAGAGATGCTGCCTTTCAGCTGAAATGTAAAATAGAGACCATATCGTCCTCTTCAGGTGGATGTATGAGACTCCAGGCCATTATTTCAAAGAAGAGTAGGGGTGGTCCCCCACTGATGTCTTGACCACTGCTTATCCTTCAACAATATTGCTGAAACAGGTTCTCTAGTCATGGTCACCCTGTTATTTCTGGGAGCTTGCTGTGCACAGATGGGCTGTTTTATGACAATGTCTACACTTCAGAAGCACTTGTTCAGCTGTAAAGCACTTTGCAATGTTCTGGGAAAGCTTCAATATTAAATAACTGCAAGTGTTTCTTTTTTCAACAGAGCAGTAGTCTTGTAGGTTGTAACACAGGCTGCTGATTTCCTCCACCACATTTGTTCTACTGGCTAAGACCCATTACATCTCTCAAGTTTTCCATAAAAGAAAATGTGTGGCCTTATAATGCCATATATGAACAACATGCCAAATGTTAACAATAATCTCCTAGCTGTATCATGTAGCTCACTGGACCGGGTATAGATAATTCAGTTCCAGGAGCTTGATCCCCAACACTCCAACCAGATCCTGACTGATTTTCTTGACCCCATTAGACCACTTTGGCTCTTTATCTTTTGTATACTCTCTTCTAGCAAATAGCTATTAATTTCAGTTTTGAAATGTCAAAATAAACTTCTCAGACTCAAAAGCATTTTTTTTGCGACAGAGTTCTAGATTTCCAGTACCCTTTGAAAAACTCCTTCCTGATATCATCCCAAACAATCTTAATTGCTCTGATTTAAATATTCTGCTCTCTTGTTCTCTGCTGTGTCCCACCAAATGAATACCTGGCTAGTCTATGCAATTTGTTTTCATAACCCACTTTTAGCCCTGGTATCATGCTGATGAATCTATGCTGCAACCCTGCTAAAATATCCTTCCTGACGTGCATTGGTCAGAAATGAATGCAGTGCTTCAAATGAGTTCTGAACAAAGCCTTTTTGCAACTGAAGCGTAACTTCTATGTCTTTGTATTCCAGCCATTCTGAGATAAAGCCAGCCTTGTATTAGCTTGTGTTTTTTTTCCCTCTGTACTTGCCCAAACCTACTACAAATCCTACTTCTCACCACTTACAAAATCCTTTGGTCTAAACTTTTTTTTGGTGCAAACTGGATTAAATTATTCTGACATATTTTTGTTCACTCACTCATAATCTATCAATTTCTTCTTACAACTTTATGCTTCCAACTGCACTATCTGCTGTGCCACTTAAATTATTTTTGTCAGAAAACTGGGAGGCATTGCTTTACTGGAACCTAATGTAAGTCTCTCTCTTTCTTCATCCAGGTAATATATAAATGTAATGAAAAGCTGCAACTTCAGTTCAGATCTCATTCATCACACTGTGTCAGTTTGAATACAAAACGATTAACTTCATCCACTGTCACATATGGATTATTGTTGAATGCTTTCTGGAAGTACCTGTAAACAGTGCCCATGGATATACTTGTTTCAGAGATAGTAGGAACTGCAGATGCTGGAGAATCTGAGATAACAAGGTGTAGAGCTGGATGAACACAGCAGGCCAAGCAGCAGCAGAGGAGCAGGAAAGCTGATGTTTCGGGCCTAGACCCGTCTTCAGAAAATGAAGGGTCTAGGCCCGAAATGTCAGCTTTCCTGCTCCTCTGATGCTGCTTGGCCTGCTGTGTTCATCCAGCTTTACACCTTGTTATCCCATGGATATACTCCCCATATTGTTGGCGATCAAGTGGGTTAATACTCACTTCATTCTCTGATCTCTTCAAATAGAGAATATAACAGCTGACCAAAGTGTACAAGTTAAGACTATTGGCCTGATTTGTTGGTGACAAATTAGAACAAGGAAGTCAAACGCTGTACAGAAACACATAAGATCCTGAGGGATCTTGACAGGGTGCATGTGAAAAAGATGCTTTCACTTGGGAGAGAATCAAGACTGGGAGTCACTACTTTAAACCAAGGAGTCAACGGTTTAAGACAGAGATGAGGAAAAATATTTTCTCACAGAGCACCATGAGTCTTTGGAATTCTCTCAAAAGGTGGTGGAAACACAGCTTTAAATATTTTTAGGTAGGGTGGATGGATTCCTAATGATCAAGGGGGTGAAGATTATCAGGGATAGGCTGGAACCTAAAGTAATCACATCAGCCATGATCTTATTGAATGGCGGAGCAGTGATGTTAGACTGAATGGCCTGCCATGCTCCTAATTCACAGGATCAGAATCTGGTTGTGTGGTGTGTTGCGTTTATTTCAAGGATTTTACTTCAGCTGCTTGACCTTCCTCTATCTTGTGAACCGATACCAACTGACCTGATGATGGGAGTAAGCAAGCTGTGGCAATTACATTCTCTCTTGTATGGAATTTGTTCATTCTTTGTAGGAATATTCCAAAAAGGTTTGCAAGTGAAAGTGCCTGGTTATTACCACGCTAACCAGATTGAATGCTTGTTCAGATAGAGCCTTGTATAGCCACTCAGCAAGACCCGCCCACCCTCCCCACTTTCCCATTTCATAACCTTCATAAACACCTCATGATGCAACCCTAAATGTGCCCCCTTCTCATAAAGCATTGTATGGCACTCTGCATACCTGATTAATATTATACTTGGTGTAACTTTCATGTAGTAACCTGTGATTACTTGTACTATGCTTTTTACCCTCCTACCCACGCCCACTCACTCTCCACATGGTGCTTGACAGGGTATATGTGAAAAGATTGTTACCCCTTGTGGGAGACTGTAGGCCCGGAGGGCATAATCCCAGAATAAGGAGTTGCATATTCAAGACAGAGATGAAGAGGAATTTCTTTTCTCAGAGAGTAGTGAATTTGTGGAATTCTTTACCGCAGAGGCCTGGTGAGGCTGTGTCATTAAGTGTATTCAAGGCTGAGATAGATTTTTTTAATCAGTAAAGAAATCAAGGGTTATGGGGAAAAGACAGGACAATGGAATTAAGGATTATCAGATCAGCTGTGGTCCCACTGAATGGCAAAGCAGATTGAATGGGCCAAATGGCCTGCTTCTGCTCCTGTGTCTTGTCTTGAACAGAACCAAAAACTGTCCTTAATGAAGACTCTGAATAGTTTAGATGATGGTATATCTCACTCCATTTTCAAGCGATTCTGCTAGCAATCCTTTCACTGAGCTTGGATTTGGCATAGACACTTCAGATACAATCCAAATGCTGTGCACTTGGATGGTTTCTGGATGCTGTGAGTGGGCAAAATAAGAAACATAATAAAAGAAAAACAATGAAAGCAGTGCAAATTATTTTTAACAGTACACATGTAGCTGGCCTTTCCTTTTGACAGGTTAGAACTGAGGTTTCAGCTGTAAGACCATTAAATGTAGGACCAGAAGTAGGCCATTCAGGTATGACCACTGAAAGATTTTTTTTCCACCACCAGATCACCCAAGTTACTTTTTTCATTTATCCCCCATTTCAAAATCATCTGTGTTTCTGAATTGATTACCAGTTTATATGCAAAACTCGTAGGAGCAGTGCAATGATTACAGAAGTGAGGGAAAGGTAGGGAGAGGACCAAATAAAAGTGGAGTTAGAGGGTAAGATAAGGTATTCCACGCCTCAAGGTGTAAGGGCATTGAGAATTTTAGTGGAGACTGTGTACTCTCTCTCTCTCTCTACCCACTTCCAAAGACACTTAGAAGCAAACGTAACTGTGGAAGAACGGCTAGTGATCAGGAACTATGATCCTTCCACAGCCCATTGCCTGGACCTGTTGATGGCAACTTTCATCAGGCCCAGGAGCAGACCCGTTAGGACATCCTCTGACTTGCCTTTCCTCCTCTTCACCCTCAGGAAGAGAATGAACAACAAAATGTTTTCAAATAACTAAAATGGGGGTGCAACCACCTACAACCAATATTTATATGGTCCATGGATTCCACAGCACTGCAAAATAAACAGTTAGCTGGGAAAAACTGCAATCTATGATTAGATGGGATGGCTGTGTGCAAAACCCTCCACCCCATTGATATTCACCTATTCAACCTGTTCAGGGATGTTATTAAACACTTCTGGAGCAGGTGGGATTTGAACCCAGGCCTCATAACACAGAGATAGGGACACTACCAATGTACCACATGAACCCTTCCACTTGATTTACATTATAATTTTGCTTGATTCCACAAACAGAATGCTATTCTAAAGTCTTTCCACTGCAGCCAATGAAATGATGCCAGGGTTTGTGGCTATTTGTTCTGTGCAGCTCCTTCACTCATTGAATGATCAGTGCCCGGACTGACTTTTGGATAAAACTGCTGAGGTAAAAGCCCTGAATATTTTTAAGAGCTGGCAATGTGTGGACTGGAGGGTCTTTTTAAAATGATCAACTGAAGTGGACAGAATGGCCGGTACAACCAGAGCAACTTAGAATGTTTCTTTGAATCTCTTTAGCCTGCAATGAAATTGAAGATTTTAAAGATAAAATAGCTCCCATGCCCATTGTTAAAATAATATCGTTAAAGCATCTGTTATTCTTGGCTTTTCGTTAACTGTCCACCGAATATTAGCTGTTTGTTGTAAATATAGAAAGAAAAATACTTGCATTAATATAGCGCTATTCACAATCTCAGGTCATTTAAAAATACTTTACAGCTAACTGAGTACTTCTGAAAATAGCCACTGTTGTAACGTAGGAAACTGAGCAGCCAGTTTGTGCATAGCAATGATAGAATTACAAATTTATTTGATTTAGAGGTGTTGGTTGAGGGGCAAAGATCGGCCAGGCTGCTGGGGAAAATTTTTCTGCTCTTCCTCAGAGGTGTAGGATGGAATCTTTTACATTCATCTGAGGTCGCATATGGGTCCTCAGGTTAACCCCTCATCTGGAAATTGCACTGCTTCATTTGTGAGTTGGGAATGTCAGCTTAGATATTATGCCCAAGTCATTACTAGTGAGATGCAGAAGCCCAGATCGAGTATAGAATCATAGAATCTCTACAGTGTGAATCTGGCCATTCAACCCGTTGAGTCTACATAAACCCTCTGAAGAGCATCCCACCCAAACCCATCTCCCTACCCTGTCCCCCTACCCTGAATTTCCTATGGCTAATCCACCTAGCCTGCACATCTTCGGGCAATTTAGCGTGGCCAATCCACCTAAACTCCTCAAATTTGGACTATGGGAGGAAACCCATGCAGACACGGGGAGAATGTGCAAACTCCACAAACACAGTCACCCGAGGGTAGAATTGAACCCAGGTCCCTGGCGCTGTGAGGCAACAGTGCTAACCACTGAGCCACTGTGCTGCCCAACTGAATTTCACAAAATACAAATTTCAAATTAGCTTAAAATGTCAATCCAGCAGTTTTTGAGCAAGTTGAAGCTCACAACTATAACTGGATACTGAAAGCCAGGTTGACAACATATCAGTCAGAACCTGGTGCTTCTTGCATCTTCAGAGTTTGTTTTTTGTAAAAGCCAGTCTTGCGTGCTATAACTTTATGTCAAACAGTAGTGGCAGTCCATCTCTGACTATTTGGCTGTCTCATTGCAGTGCCACACATTGTGGAAATACTCCATATCACTTTATATATTGTTTGTAGGTTCAAAAAGCCCATTATCATCTGCTTTAAATCAGGCAAATTGGTGCTACAAAAAGTCAAAGATAGGGGTGTAGGCAAAGTGAAAGATGGTGGGGTTGAGAGAAATAGTGTGGGATATAATTAAGTGAAGTATAACTGAGGGCCTGAAAGCCCTAAATGCTGCAATGTTGCTATTGACCAATATGTGAGTGTAGACAATTGTTGGGGCCTGCACAAGCTTCCAGGTGTTGAAATCAGTTTTGTTGTCAGTACAAAGAATTCAAAGTGGAGCAGGCAGTGCCATGAAGAAACGGAATTTCTGTAATATTAAATTATGTTGAAGTCCAAACATGCTTCAGTGCCTTATAGAATATGCAACAAATATTGGAACAAGAACTGACAGTTGCCTGAAACCATGGAAAACAGTTATGACTCTTTCTATGACAGCTTTGCTGTAAGTACTATAGTATTTCAAGTACTTGTTAAATAATGAGGCAGTTTGGCCTGTCACATCCTTTCTGTAGGATAATCCACAAGTTATTTAAATCTGCGCTGATCAGACTTGTCCCACAGGCAGCACGATTGTCACAGTGCAGCCTACCAAGGGTCCTGTATGTTCAATCAAACCTTTCTTCAAATTGCAGGCAAATACAACTAGGAGATTTTGAAAGGAACAGCACCTCCAATCAAAGGCTGTATCTCCAAGGTGTTTGCTTCTGAGAAGCTCACTTGTGAGCCCGTGAGTTGCCACTGCAGGAGACAAACAGTCAGTGTTTGGAGGAGCAATGGAACATGATTGCTTTCACTCAGCCCAAGGCTGGAGCTGCAGGACAGGGACTGGGAGATACTGGCTTAGGGAGGCAGGCCATTGGGGTAAGTGAGTGGGTTTCTGGCTGAGTGAGTGAGTGAGTGAGTGAACAAGACTGAGTCAGACATACAGCCTTCATCCTTCCTTCTTAAACCTATCTACAAAATAAGATGGGAGTTGAACAAACCTCAGTCTTAAAGACAAACCATTTCTAGCGCCCACTTTTGTATGAATTCCACCAAAACCAACTCAGAGTGTATCCACACGATATGGACTAAGGTCGGTGTTAACTAAGCCCAACCCCTTTAGTCCCACTCCTGTAGCCTAGCTTTTTTATAAATGTTGCAGATGTCATGCTCTCGGGGAAGGGATTCTGAGATGCCCAGAAAATTAACCTGGGTCTCTGGCTAGTACAAGTCCAGTCACATTGCCACAACATAATCACTTTGCCTCTGCTCTGCAATTGGCTCTTGTTTACTATAGTGGAAAAGCTAAGCTTTCTGAAATTTGCTCAGCAGCCCCTGAATCATAGAAAAAATGAAATGTGTCTCTCTACACAAAAATGTTGGGGTGAGCCTGGTTTACAGCTATGTTGTTAATTGTCTAAACCAATTGGTATGCACATGTTCTTTATTTATGATAGAGTGTACACTATTTTGAAGATTTCATGGGCTGGATTTTCCAAGGTGTGGTAATCTCACATATATCTCACATATATTGCCACCTCTGGTTCATCACTTTTACCAAAGAAGGGAACTCCACATTTCTGAGAGAGATTCTGATCAGGGTTCCTTGAGAAATGTAGATCCACACTTCCATTCTGACAGTTCTTCCATAGTGCAGAACTACCATGTGAAGGAAAACCATTCCCCCTTTTCACAGCAGTTAGCTCCCGTATGTCGAAACGTAAATTTCTTGGCAGCCACTATGATCGATGCTGTCAAACAGTAATACATGAGTGTTATGTTAGGATGCTGAAGAGTACCAGATGGCTGGGTGCTGGGGTGCCAGGTAAACAGAGTGCCAGCTGGGAGTGTGTCAAGGGTAGGATGGCAGATGACTAGAGGGTAAGGTGTCTGTGAGTATGATATGAAGTAGAAATGGAGTAAGGTGGAAAGGTTAGTAATGTAATGTTTAGGGTAGGTCACGGAGAGTGGGAGAAATAGGGTTTGGCAGTGGGGTTTGGTTGTGTCATGTCTGGCAGCTGTGGTTGGGGTGTGAGTCAGGTCTGGGTCTGGACTTTTTAATAGTTTAATGTAATTATGTCTAATCTATGTATTTAATAGTCTAACATTTCCTGGGTAACTATTTTACTTTATTTCATCGAACCCCTCTGAATTCTCCAACTTAATTCATATACCCTCGAACGCCCTATTTATCCTGTATAGTCTTCAATTTCCTGGGCAGTTCCTTTGGAATATGCTATAATGGGAATTCCACAGGGTTCCCATGAACAGCTTACATCTATGGTGGATTAATAATTCCCTGGCCAGTAGAAAATTGGGCCAATATATTTTTTCCCCTTCTCCCTATTATTTTACTGTCTAAAGGTGCTTGTGCATTGACCGTTAAAGAACGTTTCACTAATTGAACTCTAGCTCGGCCAAATGTGTATTGTTGACCAAGTCTGATGAGTTTCATAACATAAGTAAGCACCATTGGCGTTGCATGTGGAAAATGTATCAATTTAACTTCCGGTTATAATTTCATGATTTTTTTACAATCAATTTTTCATTATGAAGATGTGGGCATTGTTGGCGAGATCAGCATTGGGTCCATCCTCAGTTTGAAACATAAGAAACATGAGTTCTTGCTCTCTCAGTGACTATGTCACAGACTGTAGGGAGGATGAGCAAACTGACAACAGCACTGTGTCCCAGGGTAACATTTAAGTGGGGAGAGAAAAATCTAGTAATGTTAGTGGAATAGATACAGGGCAGAATCTTATAGGGATCTGAGCGACGTAGACTCTGGTGAGTTGTGCGGCAGAGTCTAGCAAATAGTATGGCGAGGCCCATCCTGACATCAGGACTAATTCCTTCCATCTTTTACACTTTTCACAAGCAGTGTGGCAATATTCTCACTGGTCAGTGGTGAGATGCCAATTGAAAAAGAGTAATGCTTGTTAAACACTTTCTTACATGTCCATGCAAAGGCATGCATTGCTCACAGCGTCAGGGACCCAGGTTCACTTCCATCCTTGGGTGACTGTCTGTGTGAACTTTGCACATTCTCCCTGCATCTGCATGAGTTTCCTCCGGGTGCTCTGGTTTGCTCCAGCAGTCCAAAGATGTGCAAGTCAGGTGGATAGGCCATGCTAAAATGCCCCATAGTGTCCAGGGATGTGTAGGCTAGATGGATTAGCCACGTGGAATACAGGGTTACAGAGATAAGGGTAGGGGTAGTGAGTCTGGGTGGCATGTTGTTCAGAGGGTCAGTTTGGACTGGATGGGGCGAATAGCCTGCTTCCACACTGTAGGGATTCTATGATTCTAATGGCACAAATTGCCTCATTAATATTCAGCTTCCCAACTTACCAAACTTGCCAAGCATTTGTCAGTAAAACTCAACAAGGAAACCAGAGCAAGCACCTCTGTTTGTTTTGGCAGATTCAGCTCTCTGCTTGCTCTGAATGATCTCCATTCTGGAGACAGGGCACCAACATTTCTGAGCACGTTCTGCGGACATTGGCCGCACATATCCCACCTGCACAGTATTGGTATCCAGCACATTACCAGACTCTTATGAACCTCATGGCGTATCTCCAATTCACTTACAGGACTCTTCAGTATTTCAGTGCTGTACCTCTGTCTGTACTGGCAACTATCCGTGTAACATTGCTGCAAGGAAACTGTTAGGGACATGCACCCAGCTCATAGACTGGATCAAGTTGTATCAATGGGCTTGTTTGCTCACTGTCATACTATTCATATTCTGAGCCTGCCTGGTTGCTCAGAGCATCCAAAGCTTTACAATATCATGCTTTGTCTTTTTGCGCCTTGTCCTCTCAGCTAGTGGTACTAGGCTCATGTTACTGCTGTCTTATTGTGTTGTTTCAGTGCACAGTCAAAGTCTAGGATCAAGTTAGAAACCTTTTCATAGTTGTCAACAAACATCAGTTAAGCCTCAGCCTTTGCACGGGGTGGGGTGGTTGTTCCCAGTGTGATATATCAAATGCAGCCTCCAATACAATTCCAGGCGAGCTATGTGCTTAGTTTGGAGTTATGGAGGCTCCAATTTCTTCCCATCAAGGATTATCAGGTATCTGCCCCACTCTTCCTGCTTGTCATTGGTGCGTGCTGACAGATTGAAATCTCAACCTATGTGGACACATTATGAGGAGTTCTTCCTTGGCCATCTATTCATGGAGTGAGACTTGAAACCAGAGTTTCTATTCAGAAGCAGGAATACTACCAGCTTCATCATAAGGCTTTGTAAGATAGGCTAATAATCCCTGCAAAATATATATTGTTAAGGGACAATTTCATTGAGATTTTTAGAACTTTGAAAGGAATTGTTAGGGCTGATGGAGAGATACATTTTCTATGCTGGAGGAGCCTAAAACAAGGGGACGATAGCAGGGCATCCAGGAGATAATTCAGAAACACTTCCTGACAAAAAAATGGAAGAAGTGTGGAACTCTTTCCCATAAACAGTGGTAGATGATAGCTCAATTAATAATTTTAAATTTGTGATCAATATATTTTTGTAGATGAGAATAAAGAAAGACATAGAGCCATGGCAAGTTAATGCAGTTAAGATAAGAATGTCAGTGAATGGAAGAACAGGCTGAAAGACCTAAATAGCCTCCTCCTGTTCGCCTGTGATCACATCAATAGAAACCAAGCTGGAGTTTTATATTATGTGAAGCACAGTTAATCTGAATGCAGAATATTTTTTGGCACCAATTAGGTTTGCAGCTGAGAGTAGCCAATTAAAACACATTTCACCTACAATTGGGAATTAGTCATCATGGAATTAAAATTGCCTTTCAATGCTTCATTTATTTTGAAAGTCAATCCATTACAAAATGATGAACCATAAGTAAGATTGCAATCAGACTGCAACACAATGAATCCATTTCTGCTCTACAGTCACTCTGAAATTTGAATATATCTGAACACAAATCCCACCTGACTCCCAAGTTCAAAATGTTATACATTCTTGAAGAGCTAGAATAGATTTCAAGGTCAAATTCAGGATGAAAAGTGCTTAAGAACCCTCAGAGAGCAGATTCGTGGATTGGAATATTGCAGTTCTATGTCTGGGAGTAAAACCAAGATAGTGGCTGGTTAAAAATGTTCTAGCAATTGCTGGTGGGCAAGAAGCTGTAGGAATTTATTTTAGACAACAAGGTGCAGGGCTGGATGAACACAGCAGGCCAAGCAGCATCATAGGAGCAGAGAGGCTGACGTTTCGGGCCTAGACCCTTCATCAGAAAAGGGTTCTGATGCAATAATATTTCAGTAATGTAACCTGACATCCACCTTTATTGAGCAACACCGAACCAACAACGTCTCTACTGCTCTTAGATAGGTTGGTTAATTAGGAGGTAGAGTGGAGATTTGTTTTAGCCAAGAGGTGGAAATCCATGATGTTAGAGATGATGGATGGAAAGAGAACCTGTTGGGGTGGGGAGGAATGCTAAGAAGATTCTGTAACTAAAGCAAGGTGGCAGAGACAATAGGAAACCCAACTTCCTGTGCTGTGATGAGAGGATAGTTGGATGAAATCCAATATGACATGAGGAACTATCCCAGTGTTTTTTTCACAGAGAGCTGTCACTGGAGCTTAGTGTGACCATGCTATAATACATTGATTAATCATTATCATCTTCACACAAAACCTCTGAGTATGCAAGAGAGAGATTGTATGTGTGCATCCATAAATATACATTACCCTATTCTGAAAATAGATAAACAATATTTGACATAAATAGCATTCCTGACTAAAGCTTTTGCTGTACTTGAAAAAAATTTTTTTTCGCTGTTTTATTCATGTTATACAAAAGTCTGGTTTGCACCTGGATCCCACATTCACATCTGGTAGCTGGCTGTGAAAATGTTGACTTTGTGTTTATTTCTGTCCTTGTTCAGTTTCTTGGAAAATTACAAAAAACACCAAATGTATCTAGCATTTAGGACGTTGGCAAATTGTAGGAAGCAACTATAAAGGTGACAGAGTGGGGAAAAAGTTAGATACGGTTAGGAGGATAAGAGTGACCAGATAGCAACTAAAGAATCTTAATCACTTTCAATTTGATATTACTCCAAATGTAATTGGTTAAAAGTGAACAGTCTCAAAGTTGGAACATCACTACAGTTTAATTCTTGACAGGAGAAATGTTTCAATTAATATATCAATGTCAGATGGCTGTAGAATATGCGAAATATGTTGTAAAATGCATTAAATAATGTACAAGCATTGCTTGGGAGGGGTGTGGAATTAGTGTAATAAAATATACTGGAGCATGTCTTGTGAAAGGGGTGAGTCAAGTTATTTATTGTTATATGGAAGCATTGTAAAATGGAAGTTTTGTTCTTTATACTGACCTCTATTAATTGCTTTAGAAGTGTTATATTATAAATATTTACGTGATTGCATCATTAGGATGTGCATTACCAATTTGCATTTATATAGCACCATATTGTAGGAAGCCATTGTAGTACTCTCCTCGGTTGTTTGATAGTGTAATGGTTAAATTATTGTTGTATGAAAGAACATGGAATTAAGATACAGGCTGGCCATGATTTCATTGAATGGCAGAACAGGCTTGAGGATCTGAATGGTTAGATCATGTTCCCATGTTCCTGTTGTGTTACCTTCTCATGGGACATGTGGGCTCCTAATAAAGATCTTAAAATTCTGAAAGGTTTTGATAGAGCAACATATTTCCACTTGTAGGAAAGGTCCATAACTAAAGGTCCTCAATGTAAAATAATCACCAAAAAATACAGTGGAGAATTCAGGAAAAACATGTGGTGATAATATGGAATTGCTGCCATGAAGTGTGTTTGAAATTATTAATATAGATCCATTTTAGAGCAACTTTGATTAATGTACAAAAGAGAAAGGAATATGGTTATCCTGGTAGGATTAGAGAGGGAAGAATGGGAAAAGCCTCAAGCAGAGAATAAATGCCATTACAGACTGGTTAGGGTGAATTATGTGATTCTGTGATCCTTGAGTTCTTCTCAATGATAAAACATTTTTTAAACCTTGAGCTAGTTGATAATAATTGTATATTAGAATGTGCAGATGTAATGAGTTAACCAATTATTTGTTGTTTACAAATTTTGTAAAGTGTAAGCTTTTGTTTAAGTGACATGGAGTTGGAAGAGTGCTGAGGAAGCAAATATTTTCAGTGCAAAATATTCCCTCCCAACTACACAGGAAGAAAGGCCACTGAAGGGAATGTGGAGAGAAAGAACGTAAGAAATAGGACCAACAGTAGGCTATTTGACCCCTCCAGCCTGCTCTGAAAAACCTTGATTTTAAAATTCTCATCCTCATTCTCTGATCTCTTAATGGCCTCACCCCTCTCTACCACTGAAATAGTCCAAGATTTCTGCACTGCTTTATGCTTTTGACTATCGCTACTCCAGAATTGGCAGCTATACCTGCAGCTGCCTAGGTCCAAATTATGAATGCTGTACCTAAATCGCTCCAAATCCCTACCTCTTTTTTTAAATTTAAAATGCTCCTTAAAGCCTTTTTGAACAAGCTTTTGGTTGCTTATCTGGCTTAATGTCAAATTTTATTTGTGTTCCTGGGTAATTCTGTTAAAGGTGCTATATAAAAGCAAATTGTTAATTGGTAGTTCATCTTATGTTGGGTATACAAAAGAATTTCTCAATGGTTTTGATTAGAAGTAACTGCCTGATAATACTGTCTTCTTCTTTTTAAAGAATCCTGACTTCTGCCTTGGCTGAAGAAGCTCTCATCGCCATCTCTTCGCTGTGAAATGCATCTGTCCCTACATGCATAGACTACATTGCAGAATGAGCATAGCCATTATTTTCAATGCTTTGCTTGTGTCCTTCCTAGCGGCTGTGTTATGGAAGTATGCTAAATTGTGGGAACATGCTGTGTCTATAGAGGAAGAGTTGTTGCGTTCCCAACAGACTCAAGAGCTGTCCCAAATAAAGATTGATTACCATGCTGCATTGCAAGCCCTCATGGAAGACGGCACCAGAATGGCTTGCACAGGAACAATGCACACTGAGCGGATCTGCCGGTTTGAATCCCTCTGCTACTCTACTGATGTTGATGAGTTTGTCTTCTTCCACAGCAATGCTTCTATCTTGCTGCCAAATCTAGGCTCCCGGCGATTCCAGCCTGCTCTGCTGGACTTATCTTCTGCTGAGGATCATAGCGCACAGTACTTCAATTTTGTAGAATTGACTGTTGATGCTCTTAAGTTCATGCCGAAACCTGTCTTTGTGCCAGACGTTGCATTGATTATGAACCGTTTCAACCCAGACAATCTCATGCATGTCTTTCATGATGATCTCCTCCCAATTTACTACACCATGCAACTGTTCCCAGACTTGGACCAAGACTCACGATTGGTGTTTATGGAAGGTTGGAATGAAGGGCCACACTTTGACCTTTACAAATTGCTGAGCAACAAGCAACCCCTTCTGAAGGATCACCTGAAAGGTCTTGGCAAGCTGCTTTGCTTTACAAAGTCTTATGTTGGTTTGTCAAAAATGACAACTTGGTACCAGTACGGGTTTGTTCAACCTCAGCGACCAAAAGCAAACATATTGATATCGGGGAATGAAATTAGGCAATTTGCAAACTTCCTGGTGGAAAAGTTAAATATTACCACAGACTCCAGTGGTGAAGGGTACATTGTGGTGTTCAGTCGCACAATCAATAGGTTAATTCTGAATGAAGCGGAATTGATCTTGGGTTTGGCACAGGAATTTCAGATGAAGACTATTGTGGTAACTCTGGATGACCATTCTTTTAGTGATCTTGTGCGATTAATTCGTGGAGCCTCTATGTTGGTCAGCATGCATGGAGCTCAGCTGGTGATGGCACTCTTTCTGTCCCCAGGTGCTGTAGTTGTTGAACTTTACCCCTATGCTATTAATCCAGACCATTACACGCCTTATAAAACCCTGGCATCTCTCCCAGGTATGGATCTACAGTATGTTGCCTGGCGGAATACGAAGAAGGAGAATACGGTTACCCATCCCAATAGGCCATGGGAACAAGGTGGAATTGCTCACCTTGCTCAATCTCAACAAGAGCGTATAATAAAGAGCAAAGAGGTTCCTCGCCACCTATGCTGCCGAAATCCTGAATGGCTGTTTCGTGTTTATCAGGACACCATAGTGGATATCCCATCAGTGATGAGTGCCATTCATCAGTCAGTGGGATCCAAACTTCCTGTCAAAAAGATTATGGCAAACAGTTTAATATATCCCGGAAAAGTGAGAGATTCCAAGTGCCATTCCCCTGAACAGGTCACTAATGTTGGAAAGTTGTCCATTTCATGGGAAGTACCTTGGAACCTGAAGTATTTAAAAGTAAAAGAGGTGAAGTATGAGGTATGGATCCAGGAACGAGGTGAGAACACCTACATGCCTTACATCCTGCCTTATCAGAACTACACATTCATGGAAAACATTAAACCATTTACAGCCTACATGGTTTGGATAAGGTGCATCATTAATGAAAACCTTCTTGGCCCATTTGCAGAGGTACTGACTTGTAACACATAATGCAGTATTGTTAGACAGACAAGAAGAAACATCATGTGCTTCAATAAATTGTGTGGCTTAGAAATGTGTAATTCAATATTTATTTAGCCCTGTAGCTGAAAATATTTGTAGCGAATAAAGGAACAGATCTTAAATAATAGTAGGTATTTTGGGGCTTTTGTGCACATTTGAGTGAGCTCGTAGTCAAGCGCTGCCCTGATGCAAAGAAATGTAGATTCAGAGCCAATTAAGATTTGGCTGAATTGCAGTTCACCCTGGTTGGGGCAGATCATAACTAAAATTAGTAATATAGATTTAGACTGGTTTGTTACACAGTGGTTGGATAAAACATAAGGAGTACCTGAAATCAGAAGCTGAATGTCTAAGTAAGGGTTGTACCATTCATCGTGTCAGTGTGTGAGCCAGAGGCAAAGTGAATGTTTGGGTCCGTATGAAGATAGTGCTGTTGAAGCAACAACAGCTAGCTTGCTTCCACTAACAAGTTAGAAGTTTTAAATATCATTTGACTGAAGTAAAACAAAA
Source organism: Rhincodon typus (assembly GCF_021869965.1). Taxonomy (NCBI): domain Eukaryota; kingdom Metazoa; phylum Chordata; class Chondrichthyes; order Orectolobiformes; family Rhincodontidae; genus Rhincodon; species Rhincodon typus. The sequence continues at coordinate 35,252,769 of NC_063335.1, forward strand.
CAACCAAAGCTTCTTCAACAAATATAATGATCATAACTGCTGAGCGCTTGTGAGCTTTACACAGGCCTGCTGCGTTCTGAGCCACAACTACAAAAAATAATGCATGATGATTGCAGATAAGCTAAAATGAATTTGCTTGGTAAAATGTTTGTGTTTTATAAATCTTTCTCTTCCCCTCTGTGGGAAGTTCCCATTATTAAAGGTTGGTCCAACCTGATTGGAAATGACTTCGTTATACCTGCTTTATTGCAGAATGGTTGGTTCCATCGCTGTTTCTGCAGAAAATGTAATAACCACAACTACCTTAAGATGCTAAGAACATGTTCATTTATAGGCTGTCTGTTCTCCATCTCCACAAAGTGTTGATTTCTTTTCATATGTTGATAAACCTTTGCTAAAGAAATTAGCCTAGGTGCTAAGTTATTTCAGTTCCCTTCACTTTGAATTGATTCTCCCAGCTCTGCAATTCTGTGTATAATTTTCTTTTAAAATTTACCTGATATTAAATTATGATCTTAAAAATCTTCTTTCTGCTATCCTCTATCTCATATTGGAATCAAAAAAGCCCAGGGTTGACAATTGCAGCTAAATGCATGAAATTCTACTGTTAATCTCCATCATTGGCTGAACCTCTCCACTCAAGTGTTACTCCCAATATAGTCTCACCAACTTACAATCTTAATTCTTCCCCTTGATTTATGTGTTAGAATCTTGCTCAATGTTTACATTTATATCTTTACTTGCAATAATCTTATCAGATTAAATGCAGAAGTAGAATTTAATATTAAATTTAATATTAAATTAAATTAACATTAATAAATTTACATTTCCATTGGAAAGCATTGGTCATTCAATCCAGCTCAGGTGCGTTGGACTGATTGACATCTCCTGTACTATTTATTCTATGATTCTATATAACATTGATGGGACAGAAAGTATTTGCAGGTCTTGATACCCTTAGTTCCTTTTTGTGGTCATTTTAAAGTCAGGATGCTGTGAGCTTTGGAGGTGAAAATGTTCCAATTATTTTGCCAATTTTGACCTTAGTAGAGTTTGTGTGGTTGGGCTGTGCTATTAGAATATATTTGGTGAACCCCTGTTCTTCTTCCAGTGAATAGTGCATGCTGAAAATGTCCTGGTGGTGGAATTGGTAGATCTTGAGTTCAGGTGTGGTGTTGCCAATCTAGCAAACTGTTTTGCCATTAGTGGTGCTGAGCTTCTTGGGTTATTGGACATGCACCATATTCAGGTGTCTATTCCATCACACTCATGAGATTTCGACACGATGGAAAGGCATAGATCATTCAAGTGAGTCACTGGTCAAAGAGTATCCAGTATCTGATCTTAAAGCCACTGGTTTCTCCAGTTTAGCTTCTTGTCAACATATCAACAGTGGTGGACTCTGCACTGATGAGGTTACTAAAGATCAGGCATAGTTGACACCTTTTCTTGGAGATGGCCATTGCCAAGCACAGAAGCTGCCTTATTGGAATTATAACGTGTTGAATGAACATGAAAAACTGGACTGTTTGTTATGAATTATCCATATTGATTCATTTTAAAAATCAAAGAGAACATGAAATAGAAACAAAAGCTGCCAGTGTTCTCAAGTTGTTGAATGAAATTTTAGTGCTGGCTAAAACAGGACTGGATTGCCAGTACCTGTAACGTCAGGTTAATGTATTTAACAACACAGGTATTACAGACTTACTGCTATTGGATGACAGCTTTCTTACGTGATTTACTAATAACCACAACAAATTACCGGAATGACATTCAATAAATGTGAACAGTGCTGCATAACACCAATTTCAGTGGATGAATAAAGGAAAACCTGCCTTTATATGGCATCTTTTACAACCATCAGATGTCTCAAAGTGCTTAACAATCAGTTTGCGCCTGGATCGAAGACAAGAAAATACAAACTGTTCTGGGTAGCAGGATGGACTGATGAACAATTGCACAAGTTTTAAATCTGTAAGAGAAATGAATAGATAAAACAAATTTGAAATAAAAAACACTTGAACCTTGGGAGCCAAGCAAAAATAATATAATAATGTACAATGTGTGCTGAGAGTGTGTAAAATGACTACTGTGAAAATTTTGAACTGTCTTTAATATTTGTCTGGTTTTTAATCTTTGTGCATTAGTTTTCTTTTGCATCAGGGAATGTTGACTATTTATTGAGTAATTGAATTGATTTGTTGCTCAGTGTGTCATTAGCTATACAGAAGAAACATGCTGCTTTAACTTTGGCGTGCAGTTTATTTAATACTGTGCCCAGGTATGTTTGTGCATTATTGTTCAGGCAGAATTTGAGCCAAAGGCTGAGAGATTTTGTTTTATGTTTGTTTTTAGACTTAACATAAATCTGTATGGAATTTCTGTATCTTGGAGATTAAATATAGTATTAAGAGATACAACTTTCTCCTCTGGATTCTTTTCCATACTTTGTCTGATCTTTTTAATCTACACTTTCAATTGAAATTATGAAATTGAGATCTATGCTGCAAAAAAAAAAGAAACTGGGAAATTCTCCAAATCCATAATTACTCATTCATGTTATAATTTGCAAAATGACAGAATTAAAGGTGAGGTCCCTACACCCTTGCAGATTCAGATAGTTTCATCATTCCATGGTTATATAGAGGTACAAAGTACAAAAACAAGGAACTTAAGTTAAAACTCACTCAGAGATAGTAAGAACTGCCGATGCTGGAGTCAGAGATAACACAGTGTGGAGCTGGAGGAACACAGCAGGCCAGGCAGCATCAGAGGAGCAGGAAAGTTGATGTTTCAGGTCGAGACCCTTCTTCAGAAATGGGGGGAGGGGGGAAAGGAGCTCTGAAATAAATAGAGAGGGGAGGGGTGGGGCTGGGGAGGGTAGGTAGGATGGCGGTAGGTGAGTGCAGGTAGGCAGTGGTGGGGATTGGTCAGTGAGGTAGGAGGAGTGGATAGGTGGAAGAGAAGATGGACAGGTTGTGACAGGTTATGTCAGATTTCTGAAGAAGGGTCCCGACCCGAAACGTCAACTTTCCTGCTCCTCTGATGCTGCCTGACCTGCTGTGTTCCTCCAGCTCCACACTGTGTTATCTCTGAACTTAAGTTAAAACTTTATAAATCACTGGTTAATCCTCAGCTGGAGGATTGTGTTTTAATTCTTGCACCACAATTTAGGAAGGATTTTAAGGCCTTGGAGAGTTTCAACAGAATGGTACCAGGAATGATGTAAATTGAACAACTCAGGAATGGGGATGGTTCTTCTTGGAGCAGAGAAAGTCAAGAGGAGATGTAAAAAGTGCTAAAAAAAATCTGTAGGGTTTTGATAAGATAAACAAAATTCCCTCTGGCTAAAGGTTAGCGCAGTAGACGCATGGGGATCACTTGCAAATTCATTGGCAAGCCAAACGTTGGGACAAAATGCTGTAACTTCCTCCTTAACATCACAGCACATGTACTTAGTGCACACAAACTGCAGCAGTTCAAGAGGGAGGCTTACCAACTTTCCAAGAGCAGTTTGAGATGGGCAACAAATGCTGGCCTTGCCAATGATGACCACATCCCATGAAAACAAAATCCACAGTGTCCAGTTTGTTAGGGTGATGTTAACTTAGGTGGCACACGAAACTGTGCAGGCAAAAGCACCAAGTTACAAAGAGACATGGGCAGACGTGAGTGAGTGGGCAGGACAGTTCAGTATGCTGGAGTATGAGGTTATCGAGACTGGCCCTGAGAAAGATGAGCTACAATTTGTTTTAAATAAGAACAGAAAATGCCAGAAAAATTCAGCAGGTCAGGTAGAAATTGCGAAGAACAGCCGAGTCAATATTTATTGAAATTGATTCGAATGAAGTTGAAGTAAGGAGGTTCATCTTCAATACACAAAACCTTGGTTAGACCCCATCTGGAGTAACAATATTCAGTTCTGGGCTATGAATCTCTGGAAGGCTATATAGTCTTGTAGGGGGGTGCATTGTGGACTCCCAGGATGATACTGGAGCTTAATCAATTCATTTATGATAGGTTGCATATGATAGGTATTTCCTTGAATTTGAAGCGTTCAGCAGAGGTTTAATTGAGGTCGCTAAAATGTCTGAAGAATTTGGTAACTGAACACAGCGATCATTTTTCTTAAAGTTGGATCTTGGCCATTTGGGAATGTAATCAAGAAGCTTTTTCTTCACACAGTGAGTGGTGGAAATCTAGAACTCTTTTCCCTCAAAAAGCTGTGGATTTGAGGTCAGTTGAAACGTTAAAGGCTGAAATCAAAAAGATTTTTTTAGACATGTTAAATAAAGATTGATGAAAAGAATTGAGTTACGGATCAGTATTTTCCAACAGATTTGGCTTGAGTAGGTTGAATGGCCTTCTCCTGTTCCATTGTTACTATGTAAGTGATGAGCTGAAGATCAAGGACTCTTTATATATAATGTCTCATTGCAATGGTTGTTCCTGTTAGCAGTTACCTTACCAGCCAGGACTAATGAAATAACTGCACAGAAGTCAGTATCCCATCACTAAGTCACTGTTTATTTACACATGCACAATACATGGACTCTGACCAGACAGATCAGATCCAGCGACAACACCGTGTGGAGCTGGAGGAACACAGCAGGCCAGGCAGCATCAGAGGAGCGGGGAAGTTGATGTTTCAGGTCGGGACTCTTCTTCAGAAATGGGGAGGGGGAAGGGAGCTCAGAAATAAATAGAGAGAGGAGGGGTGGGACTGGGGAAGGTAGGTGAGATGGTGATAGGTGAGTGCATGTAGGGAGTGGTAGGGATTGGGGTGTGGGTTGGGAGGTGTGGATAGGTGAGATAGAAGATGGACAGGTTGTGTCAGGTCAAGGAGGTGGGGATGAGAGGGAGCTTGGACATGGGATGAGGCCAGGGGTGGGGAGATTTTGAAACTGGTGAAATCCTCATTTAGACCATCGGGCTGTAGGCTCCTTAGGCGGAATACGAGGTGCTGCTCCTCCGGTTTGCGGGTGGTGTCATTGTGACACTGGAGGAGGCCCAGGATGGACATGTCATTCAGGGAGTGGGAGGGGGGAGTTAAAATGGTTGGCAACCGGAAGGTGTTGTCATTTATTGCGTACAAAGCGCAGATGCTCTACGAAAAAATCTCTGAGTCTAAGTTTGGTCTCACCAATGTAGAAGAGGCCACATTGGAGACCGTTTCAGAAACATCTTTCTTAATTTACTTTCTATGTTTTTCCACTGGATCTCATTGTTCTTTCCATCTATTCATTTTGCTTTGGAATGTGGCTTTACGATAAAATCAACATTCTAATTTATACTTCCTAGTTTAAACACTGTGTGGCTCAATCTTCCATTTTGAGCAATTAGATAATCATGCTACGCTCGGTTTGTGACAAACGACTACACTTCCCAGTCGCGCGCGAACCACTTCAACTCCCCGTCCCACTCCTTGGACAACATGTCCATCCTAGGCCTCCTCCAGTGCCACAACGATGCCACCTGAAGGCTGGAGGAACAGCACCTCATATTTCGCTTGGGAACGCTGCAACCCAATGGTCTCAATGTGAACTTCACAAGCTTCAAAATCTCCCTATCCCCGACTTCATCCCAAGACCAATCCAGCTCATCCCCACCTCCTTGACCTGTCCGTCTTTCCTCCCACCTACCCGCCCCTCCCTCCCAACTGACCAACCCCCATCCCAACTCCCTACCTACACTCACCTTCACTGGCTCCATCCCCACCTCCTTGACCTGTCCGTCTTCTCTCCACCTATCTGCTCCTCTATCCACCTTCCATCATCACGTCCCCCTCTCTCTATTTATTTCAGAGACCCCTTCCCCTTCCCCATTTCTGAAGAAGGGTCCAGACCCAAAAGATCAGCTTTCCTGCTCCTCTGATGCTGCCTGGCCTGCTGTGTTCATCCAGATCTACACCTTGTTATTTCATACCCCAGCATTGGCAGTTCCTACTATCTCTGAGAGAATCATGCTATTGCCTGCCTGCTTACACAAGCCACAGATCCTCTGCAGAGGGCACATTTTGAAAAGAATCTTTTGGAACATTGATCTGTTGATCAAGATCCTGTGAAACATTTACTGCGGTAAGCACGAAGAATGCTGAATAGCATTTCTTTACCACTGACTGTAAATTCCAAGCCAACGTAGCAATGATAACACTACAGTCAACCTTTTTTTTTAAGTTTTGAAGTGTGCAGTCTCACAGGCAAGATGCAACGTGTAAGAGATGTCATTGCTGAAATTGCACTGTATTATTGGCACTCTGATGTTTTGATGTGTCCCTATAGGAAAATTCTTTTGCCTGTTACATCAGTAAAAGCTTAAAACCCAGACGGTAAGCCAATTGTAAGATGGTGATATTTCATCCCATTCGTAATATAATTCTCTTTGTATTCCATTCTGGAAACATGCTATCTGGATATTTGACTGTGAATTTTTTTTAATGTGAGAGGCTGATTCTGGGCAAATATTCCGATTGACTTTACTCTAAATACCAAGTCATCCTGTAACTTAGTATATGTCTGGTTTGGTATATACGTGCTACTGTAAATCTAAGAGTTACATAGGAGTAGCCTAGGAGTCCATGAAAGATAGAATTGAAAAGTGTTGAAACTGGAGCATCCCCAATTGCTTTGTGCCTGTCACACCATTTTGATGCTGACTTCTGCATCTGCAAATATGCGTTGAGGGATGTTTGATCAGATGACAGTCTCCTTCCAGATTCTGCTTTCCTTTATTTCAAGGTTATTTTCTGCAAGGTTAAGCTAACAGATGTGATTTAGTGCTGTGGTTTCATTTCATGCTGTGACACTTCTATTAAAAGCTTGTCTCTTTTTTAATTGGCTGATTGTAAAATCCAATGTTTTTTTCCAGTCCTTATCATTTTACTTGGCAAGTTTGCCAGAGTGGAGCTCATATACACAGCTGACAGTGCAGGCCTTCTTTCTGAAAAGTACTCAGAGTAAAGCAAATGATAGATGACATAAAAATGTAGGAAAAAGGAGCATGAGTAGGTCATTCAGGCTTTTGAATCTGCTCCACACTCAGTATCCTGTCGCTGCTTTATCCCTATACTCTATGATCCCTTTAGCCCTGAGAACTATATCTAACTCCTACTTGAAAACATTAAATGACAATGACAATCCCAGTGCAGAAATGGTGTTCAGGATGATACACATTTCACCTTCTCTCCTGAGTCACAGTACAGCTTTACACAGTTCAGTTTTCAGTTGGAAGTCCTGAATCTCAATCCACCTCATGTACGTATCCTAAACAATCCACACCTTTCTGAATTGCTTTTGTGTCCTATAACTACAGCATGTGCATTTAAAGCAGTAAAACATTGCTAAATGCTTCCCAGGAATGTTATTAACATTTGACACTGAGCCAATTAGGGAAATTTTGGGACATGTCGTGAAAGGTTTGATCAAATATGTAATTTTGAGGAATATCTTAAAATAGGCTGGAGAGGTGGTGAGGTTGGGAGTGGAATTTCAGAATCTGGACCCCAGTACTTGTTGGCACAAACTCCATTGATGGAACACTTTGAAGATGCTCAAGACAAATATTGGAACAGCACGGAAATCTCAAAAGGTTTGTATTTTGTTTATGTAATTTAGGAAATAAATCAATTTCTACCTCCATATCCAAGTATTTACCATCTATTAACAGGTTTCATTTGTATTCAGCCTATCCGTAAGTGGATAACTAGTGTCATTGATATCAAATAGGATTAATTGATAACAGATTGAACAGAAGATTTCATTGCACTTAAATTTATCAGGGATGGTCAAGAGGATCTCAGAGAGTTCTGTGGAAAGGTCACTGGACCCAAAATGTTAACTCAGATTCCTCTCCACAAATGCTGCCAGATCTGCTGAGCTTTTCCAGCAATTTCTGTTTTTGTCTCAGAGAGTTGTTTGGTTGAAAAAGTCTATTTTTGATTTGATTTGATTTCTCATTGTCACATGTACCCAGGTACCATGAAGTTTTGATTTTGCATGCAGTTCAGGCAGATCATGCCGCACAAAGTGCATGGGGTAATACAACAGAGCGAGGAAAACAGTTTTGCAGCTTCAGAGAAGGTGCAGAAAGAGTGAGGTCAACATTAAATTTGAAATTTGAGAGGTCCATTCTGAAGTCAAATAACAGCGGGGAAGAATCTATTCTTGAATCTGTTGGTATGTGTGTTTTAGCTTTTGTATCTTCTGCCTGATGGAAGAGGCTTGAAGAGATTATAACTGGCGTGGGAAGGGTCTATGATTATTTTTGCTGCCTTTCTGAGGCAGTGAGTATAGCCAGAGTTAATTGATGGAAGAGCTAACAAGGTGTAGAGCTGGATGAACACAGCAGGCCAAGCAGCATCAGAGGAGCAGGAAGGCTAACATTTCGGGCCTAGACCCTTCTTCAGAAATGGGGGAGGGGAAGGGGGTTCTGAAATAAATAGGGAGAGAGGGGGAGGCAGATAGAAGATGGATAGAGGAGAAGATAGGTGGAGAGGAGACAGGCCGGTCAAAGAGGCGGGGATGGAGTCAGTAAAGGTCAGTGTAGGTGGGGAGGTAGGGAGGAGATAGGTCAGTCCAGGGAGGACGGACAGGTCAAGGGGGCGGGATGAGGTTAGTAGGTAGGAGATGGGGGTGGGGCTTGAGGTGGGAGGAGGGGATAGGTGGGAGGAAGGACAGGTTAGGGAGACGGGCACGAGCTAGGCTGGTTTTGGGATGCGGTAGGGGGAGGGGAGATTTTGAAGCTTGTGAAGTCCACATTGATACCATTGGGCTGCAGGGTTCCCAAGCAGAATATGAGTTGCTGTTCCTGCAACCTTCGGGTGGCATCGTTGTGGCACTGCAGGAGGCCCAGGATGGACATGTCGTCTGTGGAATGGGAGGGGGAGTTGAAATGGTTCATGCCTGGGAGGTGCAGTTGTTTAGTGCGAACCGAGCGTAGGTGTTCTGCAAAGCGGTCCCCAAGCCTCCGCTTGGTTTCCCCGATGTAGAGGAAGCCACACCGGGTACAGCGGATGCAGTATACCACATTGGCAGATGTGCAGGTGAACATCTGCTTGATGTGGAAAGTCTTCTTGGGGCCTGGGATGGGGGTGAGGGAGGAGGTATGGGGGCAGGTGTAGCACTTCCTGCGGTTGCAGGGAAAAGTGCCAGGTGTGGTGGAGCTGGAGGGGAGTGTGGAGCGGACAAGGGAGTCACGGAGAGAGTGGTCCCTCCGGAAAGCAGATAAGGGTGGGGAGGGAAAGATGTCTTTGGTGGTGGGGTCGGATTGCAGATGGCGGAAGTGTCGGAGGATGATGCGTTGGATCCGGAGGTTGGTGGGGTGGTATGTGAGGACGAGGGGGATTCTTTTTTGGTTCTTATTGCGTGGACGGGGTGTGAGGGATGAGGTGCGGGAGATGTGGGAGACACGGTTGAGGGCGTTCTCGACCACCGAGGAGAGGAAGTTACGGTCCTTGAAAAACGAGGACAACTGAGATGTACGGGAGTGGAATGCCTCATCCTGGGAGCAGATGCGGCGGAGGCGAAGGAATTGGGAATAGGGGATAGCATTTTTGCAGGAAGGTGGGTGGGAGGAGGAGTATTCTAGGTAGCTGTGGGAGTCGGTGGGCTTGAAATGAATATCGGTTTCTAGGTGGTTGCCGGAGATGGAGACAGAGAGGTCCAGGAAGGAGAGAGAGGTATTAGAGATGGTCCAGGTGAACTTTGGAGCCAAACTTAGAAGTTTGGAGCCAAAATGATCTTTAAGGCAATCAAAACCGAGTTCCAGCTCACAGTAGACATGAGGTACAAACCTAAGTGCCACCAAACGTCTGAGGCAGTAATATTAACCACAGAAAGAAACCTATCCATCTTCTTTCGAACTGATACAGGAAACAAAAATAACTTGGTCTGTAAATTGATATAAAAACTTGAGCTACAACCAGAAAAGAGCTCAATATTTGTTTCCAAGTCCCAAGAAGCTTCTGTGGCTCAGTTGTTATTAGTCTTGTCACTGAGTCAGAAGGCAATGAATTCCTGCCATACTCCAGCAACAGTATCACACAATTCAATTGCCACTCGGTGCAGAATCATATTCCAGAAATTCAGTTGGTAAAGGACTATGGTGGAACAAATCTTTGTTGGCTTTTATATTTATGTACAGTTGTACATTATCGGTATTTGTCTTCTATACCAGCAACTATAGTTATAATTTGTGTCTATTTATTTCATTCAAGTAAATCATATTTCCCAACAACTGCATGTAAAAATAAATATTACAATTGACACACAATGCTGAGGGAGTGCTGCACTGTTGGAGGTAGTTATTTTTCTTTAATTGAAGTTTTAAATGAAGCCCATGAACCACTAGCCTCTCAGGTAAATATAAATGATCTTAGTGCTGCTATTTCAATGAAGAGCAAGGGAGTTCTCTCTGGTGTCTTGTCCAATTTTTATGCCTAACCGCTATCATTTAAACATGTTATTTAGACATAACCGTGTGTTATTTGGACCATTCTGTGAGTAAACTGGAGCATTGTTTCTTACATTACAACAGTGACTACACTTCAAACATTCTTCCTGATTCATCGGTATTTAGGACCATCCTGGGCCCATGAAAGGTGCTTCACAAATCAAAGATGTCCTGTTGTCAGTGGACAGCTGTAGTCTTTATAGTTGTAGATGTAAGTTCTGGCTGATGACAGCATTGCAGTATCCATGGCTCAAATCTTAATTTGGCCAGACAATTGTTATTCCAGTATAGGTAGGAGTTGTATATGGGATACTGCGTATACCTAATATAGTACACTCTGGAAGAATTGCCCAGGAAATTGAAATGCTGAGTAAATCCTCTATACCGGGAATGCTCTAAAAGTCTGTGTTTAAAATCAGAGGCTTCGGAAAGTTCTGATGAAATTAAGTAAAATAGTCAGTCAATGAGGGAAAGTCAGACTATTAAACACTGAGTTCACCTTGTGAGTAACTGTTCAACTGATCCCATACTTTCCTATTCAACGGACCCAGCTTACACTCCCACCACTCACTGGATCCAAACCAATTTCCCCGCTCCCTTGTCCAGACCTGACCCAATCCGACTCAATCAACATAAGATTGCCACTCCTCGGATAATCCGGCCCCTTATATCACTGTGTCTTTTGTAATATCGCCATCTGCTGTTCAATGAAGGCTTCTCATTCAGAGGGAAACCATCATCACCAAGCTCATTTCACACCCTAACTGTAATAAAATTTCCTATGGTGTTTAAGAGGAGCGCTCAAAATCTGACACCATCTGAGTCAATGGGTGAATTAAAGTAAATAATCAAAAGCTTAGTCAAAGAGGTACGTTTTCAGTACAGTCTTGAAGTAAAAGAGAGAGTTACAGAGGCTGAAAATGAATCCCAGAGTTCAGGGCCCAGGAGCTGAAGGCATAATCATAATGGTGGGGTAAAGGAAAGGCAGGATCATGCAAGAGCCTGGTGATCTCTGAGGACTGCAGGTTTGAAGGAGATAGCAGTGATATCACCTACATGAGCGGGGGACATCAGGTTTTTTTTTGTGAAACCTGTTGCTAGTCCTGTAAACATCAGAGACAAGTGTTCATTTCTCCAAATCATGGTGATGATGGCCTCGTGGTATTATCACTGGACTGTTAATCCAGAGACCCAGATAATGTTCTGGGGATCCAGATTCGAATCCTGCCATGTTGCAATTTGAATTCAATTTAAAAAAATAAAAAATCTAATGATAACCATGAATCCATTGTCAATTGTCAGAAAAACCCATCTGGCTCACTGATGTCTTTTAGGGAGGGAAACTGCCATCCTTAGCCAGTCTGGCCTACATGTGAGTCCAGACCCACAGCAATGTGGTTGACTGTTAGCAATTAGGGATTGGCAATAAATGCTGCCTAGCCAGTGATGCCATCATCCCATGAATGAATAAACAAAAAAAAATCCTGTTTTTCTCTTCAATATGAGCTGTAACTCAGTCTAGAAAATTATATGGTCATAGCTGATTTGACAATCAAGAAATGCTGACAGACCGTAAGAGAAGTTACAGTGTAGAAACAGCTATAATCATTCCTATCATTGTAGAATCTTGCAGCGTATGTGTGTTTTTATCCACACAAACTATCTCTCACTCTGATCATTACTTTTCACTCTGCCTCACCCCCACCAAAAGATTTTACACCCTCTGAGAGAAGAAAATTTGCTCATCTCAGTCCTAAATGGCCAACCTTTTATTCTGAGACCATATCCCCTTGTCCTAGAAACCCTCTCCCCCAATCAGCCAAGCTCTGTAAGAATTTTGTATCTTCAATGTAGTCACCTTTCATTTTCCTGAACGCTAACATATAGATGCTCAGTCTCCTCAATCTCTCCTCATAGGGCCAACCTGCTCAATATGGTGAACTTTCATTGTATTTTCTCTATGACAAGTAAATCCTTGTCTAAGTAAGGAGGCCAATACTGTACACAGTACAGGCCTCACAAAGGCGTTATACAATTGCAGAAAACGTTCTTTTACTCCAGTACTCAAATCCTTTAGCAATAAAATCTGCACAAAATTTAAAATGTGGTAGGACATACACACATCTTGCAATCACTGAAATTAACATGTGTTGAGAAACTAATCCACAAAATCAAGTATCCAAAAGTCTGTGGAAATAATGAACGTCTTATCTCAGCTATTGTTTTAACTTGTGTCAGGATAATACCCAGGGTGAGGGTGTTCAATTATTTGGAGAGATTGGAGAAACTGGGTTTAACCTCTGACAAGCTAAGAACTTTAAGGGGATATTTACAGAGATGTTCACCAATGTGGGGTTTTTGCAAGAGCAAGTAAGGAGAATCTATTTCCTTCAGCCATTGGGTTTCAATTATTGTCAAAAAAAACTAATGGGGATGTGGGCTGAACTATTTTCACACTGAGGGTTGTTAAAAGCACGAACATGCTACTGGAAAGTTTGGTAGAATCAGGTTACATTGGAATTTCCAAAGGTAACATATACTTCAAGAGGTTTAATTTGCTACTGGGGACAATGCTGTGGAACCATGTTGGCCAGCTTTTTACAAGAGGCAGACAAAATTAAAGGCCTGCTTTTTTTCCTGTTAGACTCTATGATGATAGGAATGATTATTTGCTCATTTGGGATTGAGCTAGTGAAGATCCAAGATCCATGATGGTGAAATGATGGATCACGAGGATGGTTTTGAAGATTCCTCAATAGAATGAATGAATAAGCATGAAGCTGCTTTTAGGGAAGGTGGACTGTGGGTGGTTGAGGAATAAGTTAACCACAGTAAACTGAGCAGAATTATCAATGGATAAATCATATATAATAACTAGAATGAATTCAATTTTAAATCAGGCAGAGAAATGAAAAGAGACAAATAATTGCCTCAAAAGAGATAAATAAGAAACAAGAAAAAAGTTACAAAGAACTAGTTTAAAATTTTGCATTTTTAAAATCTCCAACAAGAAAACTTAATAACTTAACAGTTAATTTTCATGGCTAAAGAGGCTGACTGAAGTAATTATCAGTTAGTTTGTTAAAAAGGTGGTTAGACCTTAACTCATGAAACTTCACCTTCAGTGGCTATTTTAGTTAGTATCTAATATGCAAATAGAGTAGCTTCATGTTATTCATTGTACATCAGTGATAAGGCTCTTTAGAGAATGAGAACATAATCTTTTGGTCACTTTTCCCAGTGTCTGGTCGTGTGGCTCAGTGTCAAACTTAGTCGAGTTATCTAGCTCGAGGGTGTTTTCTCATGTTATGTTACATAAATACAACTTGTTGTTGAAATATATAGATGTCGGCTGATGAAACAGTTGACAATAGTTTATCATGGGAAACCTTCTGTAGAAAAAGGTGATGCCAGACATGGGTGGGTCAGTTGGAAAGAACACAGAGCAAGATAATGGGGAAGTATAGGAAGACAGAAGGAAAGTTAGAGACAGTAAGAGCTGGTAAAAATACCAACATATGAACTGACATTGTTAGCTTCAATCTGTTATGTCCTGGTGAGACAAGAAATTTCTTACAGTGTTAACATCAAATACATTGGCATTAATGCAGTCAGCTACATCTGGTATTGGTATTAGACAGGGTCCCTCTGGAACTGTATTTTGATTATACAAGATTTCAATAGTTTTGTTGTCCAAACATTTGTTACACACCTCTCCTTCCCTCTGTCCAAACATTTATTACACCGCTCTCCTCCCCTCTGCCCATCCTGTCTGACATGTGCTCAGCCAGCTTCACAAGTAACTGGTGTACTTTTAATCAAGAACAAAAACAAAGTTGCTGGAAAAGCTCAGCAGGTCTGGCAGCATCTGTGGAGGAGAAAACAGAGTTAACGTTTCGGGTCCGGTGATCCTTCCTCAGAACTGATGGTGGCTGGGAAAACGTCAGTTTATATGCAGGAAATAGGAAGGTGGGTGGGGTAGGGAGTAAACGATAGGATAGAGCCCAAAGAGAGAGAAAGATAGTTGGACAGACAAAGGAGTTGCTAACGATCAGGCTGGGAGGGTGAATAGTTGTTGATGGGGACTGTTAGTGACTAACAACAGGGGGTGTGTAATGGCAGACTACGTGGTAACAAGGCCTTGTGTGTGGGGTGGGGGGCTGGGACATGGGAGAGTTTAGGCCCTAAAATTATTGAACTCAATATTGAGTCCAGAGGGCTGTAGGGTCCCCAAGCAGAAAATGAGGGGTTGTTCCTCCAGCTTGCGTTGGGCTTCACTGGAACACTGTAGCAAGCCGGAGACAGAGATGTTGGCTAGGGAGCAAGGTGGTGCTTTGAAGTGGCAGGCAACGGGTAGTTCAAGGTCTTTTTTGCGAGCAGAACGTAGATGTTCTGTGAAGCGTTCGCCAAGTCTACGCTTCGTTTCCCCACTGTAGAGGAGACCACATTGCGAGCAGTGACTGCAGTAGACTAGATTCTTGGAAGTGCAGGTGAAGTGTTGCTTCACCTGGAAGATATGTTTGGGCCCTTGGATTCTGGGGAGGGAGGAGGTAAATGCGCAGGTGTTGCACCTTCGTTGGGTTGGTTACAGGGGAAGGTGCCGTAGGGCTGTGGGGAGGTGTTGGGGGTGAAGGAAGTGTGGACCAGGGTGTCCCAGAGGGAACGGACCCTGCGGAAGGCAGACAAGGGAGGGGAGGGGAATATGTCTTTGGTGGTGGCATCTTGCTGGACGTGGCGGAAATGGCGTCGGATGATCTTCTGGATGTGGATGCTAGTGGGACGGTAGGTGAGGATAAGGGGAACCCTATCGCTGTTGCGGGAGGGAAGAGAAGGGGTGAGGGCAGAAGTGTGGGAGATGGGTCGGACCCGATTGAGGGCCCTGTCGACAACAGAGCTGGGGAATCCTGGGTTGAGGAAGAATGTGGACATTTCGGAGGCTCCCTTGTCGAAGTTGGCCTCATCTGAACATATGCGACGGAGACGGAGGAACTGAGAGAATGGGATGGAGTCTTTACAGAAAGTGGGGTGTGAGAATGTATAGTCTTTAATCAAGTCAGAAGCGTAATGGAATGCTCCCCACTTTCTTGGATGGGTGCAGCTCCACTAATACTCAAGAAACTTGACACCATCCAGGACAAAACAATTTGATTGGAAAATCGTCCACAAATATCCATTCCCTCCACCACCGACACTCAGTAGCAGCAGTTTGCTCTATCTACAAGATGTAGAAATTCACCGTGGCTCCCTCTCCCAACCACAATCATCTGAAAGAACAAGGGCAGCAGATACATGGGAACACCACCACCTGCACGTTCCCTTTCAGGCCACTCGCCATCCTGACTTGGAAATATATCACCATTCCTTCAGGATCACTAGATCAAAATCCTGAAACTCCCTCCCTAAAGGCATTGTGAGGCTACTTCAGGAAATGGACTGCAATGGTTCAAGAAAGCATCTCACCATCACCTTCTCAAAGGTGCTAGAGATTGGCAATAAATCATGGCCAGCTAGTGACATCCACATCTTGTTAAAGAATAAAAAAACCTGCCAGAACATTTAAAAGTCTGCCATAGTTCTTAGGTGTGTACTTTTCCCCAGGCATTAGATATACCTCTAATTCTTGCTACATTTGAATTGTCTACAAGCCCAGAGATAACAATGAACTCAGGTGTGTTTGACTGGAATGCGTTTTAACAGCACACCACTTTATTTCAGCAAAAGTTGGGAGGTGGGACGAGGCAGGCAAAAGAACATTGACTCATATATGCATAATATAGGCTCTTTGGAGGCCACACAGGGTCCCATAACAACAACGCAGACATAGAGAAATAGACATTATAAACATTGTTACTTGAACAATCACTTAAATCTACCTATGAGAAATTGTAAAAGCAGCTTATGGCGTTAGTTTAATGAGTTGCATAGCTCTCTTTCTCACATGATCACTCTGCTTCCTATAATTTAATATTAAGCTCATAATTATAATTTGGGAGTCTGTTCTGGTTTACAAAGAGACAGTTTGAGATAAAGGGTCCCTGGTTTTCTCTATCTCTATCTTTTACATTCGGCACTGTAATGCAATCTCTTTGGGGTACGAATGAACCAAACCCTGAAAGTTTCAGAAAATGTTTAGCTTTTGATTAATGGGATTTAGGATGCATCCTCTACTCCTAAGTGCTGATTGATGCCAGTTCAATGGTTGCATCTGACCAGAATTTTCCAGCAAGTACTCTCAATCAGATGGTACTTCCTGCAGACTTAAGTGCTAATCTTGGCTTTATCTCCTGTATTAGAAAAATTCCACGAATGATTTCACTTCAGGAGTCTATTCTTTGAGAAAAATTGGATTGTACTGTGTATCTTGCTATAAGCTGTTCTACGACTGTGTTTTAAATGGAGTTTAATAGGCGCAGAGGACAAGTTTGCAAAGTGTATTAAACTAGATATTTAGATCTTATCTAGATTTCTAAGGAAAATTTTGCAGTTTCAATGTGACATAAGGTCGATATTTGTGATTTTGAGGTGGTCACATGCCAGAATTTAAAAGTGAAGTCAGTCAAAACTAAATTACTAGCTTGGTCACACATCAATTCTAACCTTTCCTGGGATTTCGGAATAGAACCGATACTAATTATAGGTGCAGTCCCACATATGTCTTTTGATTATTTCAAGTAATATGCCATAGATGACAGATTTCAGTGTGTGCACTAGTTTTAGTTTAGTTGCCTAAGTGCAACTGAAGCATCAGGAGAAATTATTTACATTCTTATTTGACATATGTGGTACATATTACAACATTTCTGCATTGGCAACACTGGGCTCAAGAGAATAAGGTGTACACTGATGAGGGCCAGGAGTTAGGCATTGAGAGGCAGGTGGAGGGTACAAAGTTTTAAATGATTTGTTTCCTAACTGCGCCTAATCATAGAAGGGTTGGATGAAGGTAGTTGACTTAAAAATCTGGCAGCAAATTTTGGCAAAACATTTTTGACAGCCAGAGCTGGTCAATGCTTGCTCCCTTCCCCCTGCCCTACACCTGAGGTGGCACCTCAACTGTCCCCTCCCTGAAACATTTAAATGTCCCTTTCCATAAGAACAGGCCAGGGTGAGGGGGTCACTAACACCAGGAGAGTGCAAGTCCCTCAACATTGCATTTCCTAGAGAATTCACAGTGAATATCCAATGTTTTTGAAGGCATTAAAGCAAAATTACTGCAAACTCGGTTTGATAACCATCTCTCTCATGATAATAATGGCTCCAGAAGACTCATCATGTATGTAACATGAGACATAGTCTTTGGGATTAGGCTTTCATCTCTGGTTGCAAACAATTGATAGCTAAATGTCACACTTTTGACTGTTGATTGTGTTAAGTTCTCATTGTTCCTGAACTAATTTGATATTGTTTTCCTGGATGTATTTGAGCAATAGTTGAGCCCTTTTCTCTATGACCTGAACCAGCTTCTTCAGGCCTCTCGTCCCATTGTGATTGTCCCAGAACTCAGTGTCCATGCGCAGAGACCTCAGCAACCTTGTCTGTAAACATCCAGACTGTAAAACTGAGATGACATGTGCAGGAAACCTATGGAAGAGAGAGACACCAGAACCTATTTATTATCCAAAACTCTGCTGCCTGTGACCTACCCCACACACCAATTCCCATTCACTCATCACCCGACCGTGCTCGCTGATCCATATTGGCCCAGTGATGCTTACATTTTAAAATTCTCATTTTTGTCTATATCCTTCTTTGGCCCTCCCTGTTGCTGTAACTTCCTCCAAGTCTATACCACCCTAAGATTTCATTAGCCCTTAATTCTGGTCTCTTGAGTATCCCCGACTTAATTTTTTTTTCTTTCTTTTTATCATATCCAGAAGCTCTCTTACACACAACTGAGCATTTCTCCCCCTTCACCAAGTCACTCATGTTCTTTTTCATCTATTAACGACCACCAGTAAATCACCCCTGTTTATGAATTGAATAACTTACGTGCAAAGCCTGCTAAGGGCAAGACAAACCATCAGAGGTGAGGGAAAGGTAGGGAGAAGGGGGAGAGGCTAAACTAAAATGGAGATGAAAGGGGATCCCAGATTTTAAGATATTTTTTAATCAACCTGTTCAGCAATATTATTACACAACTTTGGAACAGAAGTGACTTGAACCCGGGCCTCCTAGCTCAGAGAACTGGGTACTACCAGGGTGCCACAAAAGCCTTTCATCCCTGATTTTAATCACTCCAGCATTGATGGTTTTCAGCTGCCCCAAAATTATGGAATTCCCACCCTAAATCTCTCAACCTCGTTTTTCTCTGCTAAGATACACCTTTAAACATATCACCGAGCTTTTGGTCATCTACCTTAATATTTGTTATACCAAGTTACTCAAAATGAGGGCAAGAGAGATGGGATTAAGAGACAGCACAGTTAAAGACATGGAAAAACGTAAAAAATCCAATTTTAATGTTTACTTTATAAAAATATTCAACGCTAATTACATTTTGAAGGAATAAGACTTCTGTAAAATTAAAATTTCGGGGCCAGAGAAGCTATCTGCCAGTAATTAAGACTTGGCATTCTACTAAAAGCTCGCATGTGTAAATAGATAAGCCTTAGCCTTTTCAGGTATGTTTAGTCAATAAACACAGGATCTTGGCACCCTTTCATGTATTTTAATGTATAGTCTCTCAGCGTGGTACTGGTTGAGCAAATGCTGTGACAGAACAGTGAAAATCTCAGCAACTTCTGTATTTCTGCATTTACTGTACCACTGTCTGATTTATTCCATAATTATTCAAATGCAAAACCAGGCCATTACCTGGTTTGGGAGGGATAGTAGGAACTACAGATGCTGGAGAATCTGAGACAACAAGGCGTAGAACTGGATGAACACAGCAGGCCAAGCAGCATCATAGGAGCAGGAAGGCTGACATTTCGGGCCTAGACCCTTCTTCAGAAAATCATTTTCTGAAGAAGGGTCTAGGCCCGAAACGTC
>NC_063335.1:35272611-35327485 GCF_021869965.1 Rhincodon typus
CTTCAGAAAATCATTTTCTGAAGAAGGGTCTAGGCCCGAAACGTCAGCCTTCCTGCTCCTATGATGCTGCTTGGCCTGCTGTGTTCATCCAGCTCTACACCTTGTTGGCTCATTACCTGGTTTATCAGCTACTTAATTTCCAAAGCAATGCTGTGCAATGCCTTTCAAAAAAAATCAAAATATTATTCAATTGGGTCATTCTGCAGTTTTATTCAACTTTAAGGCCATTTACATTTGTTCTGGACAAAATTTCAAATCAAGGGTACAGCATTTTAAATATAGAATGAAAGTTTGGGCAAAATATTTTAATTAGAATATGAGAAACCTGTCATGCATAATATTAGGAGAGCAGATGTAATCATTAAGAAGTCTGTGACAGGCATAAATAAAGGATCAGAAATATCCCTTTCTGCAAATAGCAAGGATTTAGATTTGAAAATGGACCAAAGGAATCTTTGGACAAATTTCATAGAATTTGGGTAGGGGTCATCAGAAGGACCAATGGACAACTGCTGCCTGAGGTTTTGCAGTTCTGCTACGTCATGTATTGTACAGTTATAACTAATGCCTCAGGTTGTGTCCAGTATAGCTGCATTATGTACCTATCTTATAGTACATATTAGTGTTTATGCATGTATGTATAACGAGAGTACACAATCCCTTAGCGCTTGTCTAACTGTGGATTACTGTGCATTCCTAATCTTAATTAATTTTAAACATTCATAGCTATTCCTCCACCTGTCCAGGGCCTCAGGTCTGGAATTTCTTCCCTAAACCTCCCTGACTTTTTCTGGTTCCGAAAAGCTTTCCTCAAAACTTTTGAACAAGCTTTTAATGAGATTTTTTAATGACATACATTATCTCATTCTCTGTTATTGCATCAATCTTTCCCTGATAACATTCCTCTGTAGTGGCTTTCTTCCATCTGAGATGACACACTACAACTTGTTGTTTTCTCACATTATGTACACTTATAGGGACAGTGCTGTTATCCTGTGTACACAAAGTATAGTGTTTGTTGGGTGCTGGTTCCACAAGTGGTGTAAGTGAGTTGGCGAAACACCATGCAATCTCCAGCATCACTGACAGCTCACTGCACAGTTAATTCTGTGTGAATTTAGAATCCCTCTCGGCTGTTATGACTATTTATTTAAGTTACCTTTGTTTCCTAGACTTGACAGTCTAAACTGGCTCAGATATAAATTCTGTAAAGCCTAGCCAATTTGAGCAGAAAGCTCATAATATTTGAAGAAGGTCTGTTTAGGTAGTTCCACTACCACACACATATCTCTAGGGCAAATTGGTTTGAACAGCTGGTTTCATATATTTATGGATTTACATAGAGACTTTCATCCAGGAATGTGGGCAGATGAATCTCTCTTCATACCACAGTATCTCAGAAATCTCCAAGAACAACATCTGCAAAACCAACTGGAAGCATCACTCTGTGCAATACCTCAGTTAGTTACATTACTCATTAAACTCTGATGGCGTGCTGAATCCGAGTAATGAAACAGCATACCACATTATATTCAAGGCACATTTAATGCTCCATTCAAGCAGCACTGCATGTTGCAGGCAGCATTGCACATTACATTCAGGTACTGACATTGCATGCTTCATCCAAGTTGCATTGTACACAGCAGTCAGACAGTTTTGCACAGAGTTCTTACTGGAGTTCATGATATGGAAATACAGGAACCCCAGTATTCATTGGTAAAAATGAAGGCAAATTATTAAAATGACACTAACTGAAGACAGACAGAACTAAAGAGGAGAAAAAGAGTGAGAAATTCTGAAAAAATAAATCAGAAAAGAAAATGAAAGGAGAGATTAAAAATGCAGATGGATGTTGTTCCACCAATTTTCTTAATGATATTAGTAGGAATCATGTTTGGAATACCTTTTTGCATCCATGTAATTTTGGAAAGGGTATAACTATTTGGTCTGGTCATGTCAGTGTTACTTTTTGACCCTCAGACTATGGAGGGAACAGATGTGCTAATATTTTAAGTGCGAAGCTTTTTTGAGAACTGTACTGATGGATGCGCACAACTAGTCACATTTGTTTTTGGGGAAGTAATGCCACAGAGCATGTGATTAAGAAAGGCAGGGTTTAAACTGAACAATATTTGCCGCAATGCACAAACCTTCAATGCATCAATTTCCTATGTTCGGTAGAATCACTGAAACTACAATGGTATTCGGCACTGAAGAGACCATTCAGCTGATATCAGCTATCACTGTTTATTCTAAACTGATTAGTCTGTTCTTTATGCACTGTTCTTTTTACACTCATCCTTTCAAAACACTTGTCCTTTGAAACATTACCACACTTGCTGCATTATAACCACTATGGTGAATCATTGTGTTCTAATAACTATGTACAACATTTTTAATGTCAGGTGTAATCTTCCCTGTGACAATCCTAAATTTCTGACTTCTTGTTACCCATTTCTCAATCAGTGGAAATAATCATTCACTGTGTACTCTCTCAAGACATTTCAAAATTTTGAAAATCTCTATGGAATCCGTATTCAACCTTCTGTGCTGTATGGGAAAAATAAGCAATTTTCCAAAGGTTTGTTCATTAATGACAGCCTCTCCTTTCTGGTGTCATTACGGTAAATATTTGTAATTGCATTCATGCCTAATCCATGTCTCCAATATCCTTCCTATAAGGTGTTGCTGGCCATGGGCTAGTTTAATCAGATGGCTTGCAAGTGAATCAGATTAATGCAAGGGGTTTGATCCCTCCTCCAGTTGAGATGGACATGGGTCCTGCCTCATAGCACTTTTTTGTGGTTTAGCAAATAAGCACCATGGAAATGCTCTCAAAAGAGTACTGAACAAAACTATTGTGGTACTTACAATCAAGCCCACTTGATTAGCACCACATTCACAAACAACCACTCCCTCAACAACTGTTCAGTAGCAGCAGTGTGTACTATCTGCAAGATTCACTGCAGAAATTCACCAAAGATCCCTAGAAAACACATCCAAACCCATGACCACTTTCATCTAGAAGGACAAAGACAGCAGATACATAGGAAGACCACCATCTGCAAGCTCCCCTCCAAAGTCACTCACATCCTGGCATGGAAGTGTATCACCGTTCCTTCACTGTCGTTGAGTCAAAATCCTGGAATTCCCTCCCTAATGGCATTGTGGGTCAACCCACAGCAGGTGGACTGCAGCAGTTGTAGAACGCAGATCACCAACACCTTCTCAAGGGCAATTAGGGACAGGCAATAAATGCTGGCCAGCTACATCCCACAAATGAATTAAAAAGCCTCCAATTGTGGCCAATCGAATATTTTGTGGAAATTTAAAATGCAAGTCTTTCTTTAATATTTAACACCGCTAATAATTTAATTTGTTTATGTTCTGGTCAGTTTTACCTGTATTCCTCCAACGACTCATAAATATACCCTGTAATTATCTCCTCCAAAATGGATCTGTGTAGAATATCATCAAGACCATTGTCCCTTGTTTTCTTAAGAACACACTTTATATTTAAGGATAAACGTAACACAGGTATTTGCCATGCCTGGCAGATGAGAGAATTACAAATTTACAACAGATGGCCACTGTGGTTCAATGGGTAACATTTGCCTTTAGTCCAAAGATTGTGGGTTCAAGTCCCCTGCATATAATCCAGGCTGATGCTCCCATTGCAGTTCTTTGGAAGTGCTGCACTGTCAGAAGTGCTGTCGTCTGGATGAGACATTAAACAAAGGCTCCACCTGCCCTCTCAGATTGTTGGAAAATATTCTACAGCCATTGTTCAAAGAGAAAGGTCTGGGGTGGGGGACAGGGTGGGGGACAGGGTGGGGGGTAGTGGTGTTCTCCCTGGTATCCTGGTCAATATTCGACCCTCAACAAATGTAACTAGTGCAGATCATATAGGCATTAACACATTGTTATCTGCGTATAAATTGCAGCTGCATTTTGTACATAGCTACACTTTAAAAAATATATATTGCTTGTAAATCACTTGAGATGCCCTGAGGTCATGAAAAGTACTATAGAGAACATGAGATCTTATTTTTCAGTACCAATTCGTCTGCTGAGGTATAAGGAAAGGTGTAAGAAGTTGAGTATTATGTCATTCTTGCGCAGTAACTTGTGACTCTGAAATGTTTCCCTTATTTGAGGAATAAGTTTTTGGGGCTTCATCTTTCCACACCATGAGCTGAATTTTCTTACAGGCTTTGGGACCCTGACAGCAGGACCAAAAGACTATACTTGGTGGCAGTGGGACCCACTCAATGATTTTTCTGGAATCTTCTATTTGCCTACCTATGGCCAATGGGCAACTGCCCATACCACTGGCCTAGTGTGAGTGCCAACAATTCTAACAGTCCCACAAGGAAAGTGAGACGCAGCCATAGACTATTAGGAACATGTATTTCCTAATAAATAATCAGGTGACAGAGTGCTGTATTCCCTGCTGATCAGAAGAGAAATTCCTCCGGGGGACTTTAGGAATGGGTTTTCTGTTTTACTGGCCCCTCTTTGGGTAATGGGGCCTCTTCCTCTGATGCCACCTCCTACCTCAGAGGGAGCCCTACCCCTGTGGACTCTCCATCTGATGAGCATTTATCTGTTGCTGGTGATGTGGCATTCGTGCCTGTTAATGGAACCTTTTATACTTCACTTGGTCGATCTGGCATCCAGCCTGCCATCAAGAGTCAGCAGAATGGCAGGAGGGAGCCATTTATTCAGGATTTACCAAAGATCCAACACTTCCTCTCTCCTTTCCATACTCTCCTCATGCCAGTCTCTGTTCCCGTTACCCAGAAGCTGGTGAAATTCATCCCTGTATGTCCTCTTCATCAGCTACATACTATTGCTCAGTTGCTGTAGCTGTTGCATGAGTCCAAGGTTTCAAATACCCTAGCATGAGTTCTAAACATTACTGAATTTGGGACATATTGACATCAATGTGAAACTATGCTTTAGGAATCTGACAATGAAGGCATACTTACTCATCAATGCCTTCCAACAGTTTGAAGTTGAGGTTGTTTTCATGCTGCAGAAGCCTTCCTGCATTGTCTATGTACACAAGTTGAGACGGATTTCCTTTTCGAACCTAATGAAGTAATTTACGTTCATTAATACAGTATAGGTTTAGGCACTTGTATCCTTTCTAGTTGCTGATATCAACCAGGAATGGTAATTTTTCCAATAATCCTCCTTTACCACTTGTTGCTCCTGTTTCCTATACCTTACCACAACAGGGGAGACTGGAAAGTGTCCAACTGAAAATCCATAATGATGAGGAGGTACATCTCGGCAAAGGTGTGCCCAGCCAGGAATCTCCATCACTCCTCTCACCAATATTTGATGGATAGGTTCCTTAATTTAAATGATCGATCCAGAACAGCTGCTGCAGACTCACCTACAAACTAGGCACAGATCTGGATGATGTTTTTTCCTCATAGCATCAAGTTTCCATGGCACAGGAGGTTTCTAAGCTACTGCAGAGGACATCTTTTAGAACAAATCTTCAGCTAAGCCTTGTGTAAAATGTGTGACTGATTCCAATTTTTTATCATATTCCAATTTAAGAGGAGATGCCATCTAGAGAGGACTTTGAACATTTTCCGCTGGGCAGGCTTCCCGAGACACCAAAGTATTTTAGATGGAACTCATTAGGCCATCAAAGCTCCAGATGAGAAAAATGTTTTTTGTACACTGTCTTTAGGGAAGAAAAAGTCCTGAAGATGCTTCAAAAATAGGGATAGGCAAAGTAATGGAAAAGATTATGAGGAGTTACTGAAAACCTTGTTGAATAGACATATATATTTAAAGGGTGGTGGAGAAGTTTGCACGAGTAGGAGGGGATTCCAAGAAAGGAGGATACATTGACTAAAGATTCTGTCACCATCAGTGAGACAAAAGAAAGAACTGAAGGAGCTAAACGTTGACTTGGATTTTGGACTGCAGGAAGTCAGAGAGACGAGGGGTAATAAAGTAATGCAAGAATACACAAGGACTTAAATTTTGAAGTGTCAGGGGAAGGAGGGTCAAAAATAGATCATTAAACACAGGGGTAAATGATTAGTGGGACATAGTGGGCCAAGATTTTTGCTGGAGAAATCTGTACAACTTGGAGATGATGCTGGATGGAAGAGATTAGCAAAGAAAGGATGGGTGTACTCAATTCTAGAGATGATGATGGCACAAGGTGGGCAATATTGCGGAAATGGAACAAAGTGAACTTTGTGGTGGAGGGGCTGTCTGGCCTGAAACTTAGGAATGAACAGAACATCAACATTGTACAGGATTTGGATCAGAGACTGACAATTGTGAATGAAAAGGAATTGGTGACAAGCAAGTAGACTTTGTGACTAGTTCAGAAGATGATGGTTAAGATCTTTCAAATTTGGAGTCTGAACATTAATTGACATGTCCAAGACTTGATGTCAGCAAAGCAGTCTGATGATGCAGAGGCAGTCAAAAGTTCCAGGAAAGTGATGGAGAGGACAGTCAGGGAATGTTATTGGCATGGCTGTGAAAATTAACTTACGTGGATCCTGTCAGCAAGTGGCAGCATGTAAATGAAGAGGAAACCCCAAATGATTGTACAAATAGTTTCGGGCTATAGACGTGTGCACATTAATTATCATGGAAACAACCACAACTCCTTCATTCTGTGACAATCTAACTGGCTCAAGTGAATACGTCAAGGGTCTTGGGAGACCAGGCCTACTCCAAACACACCAGTGTACAAAATTTGGAAAAGCCAGCCAACAGATTTAAAGTAAAAGTCACACCCAAATCAATAATTGAAAAATATCCATGATTAAAGATTTACGATTGAAGCCAATGCCGAGGATGTTTACTTTTATTGCATTAGACTTCTGGATATTTTTTATAAGTTTCTTTGTACTTGGTATGTGGAAAGAACCAGAAGAGACACAGAAGATTTTGGCAGGACATTGTTATTGATACGCAGAGAAATTCAGGGGCCAATTTTTTGTGCATAGTACATTTGAGTATCTATGACAACTTATTTGTTCAGGTCAGTAGAAAGGCCTACCTGATGTGATGACTAATTCATTATTTTCTCTGTCTCAGACACTGCTCTTATAGTCAGACACTTAGCTTAGTGCTGTAGAAGCACAATTTCCTGACCTTGTGAACTGAACTATATTATTGTACTGATCAAGAAATTCTACATTTGCAGCACAAAATTACCAGGCTGTGAAACTGCAGATGTAGCAAGACAGGTAGCAAATTAATTATATTAGTCTTGGAATTCCAAAGGAATGAAATGTGTATCGCGGTTGAGCTACCCTTTTTCTTCTAGATTTTTTATTTAATGAGCCATCAATTTGTCAAATTTCTTCCCAGATTGCAGCCAAAAGAGACAGAGAAACATTCATTTGGGACTGATCTTCAAATAAACCATCCCTAATTTATAGCTGGAAGTGGTTTGAGATTGAATTGAGTCTTGTTGTCTCTCTTGGCTTTTACTTTCCTTAAAAATTTAGTTCTTAATTTCTTTTTGGTTTGCTTAATGGACGATCAAGAGTGCTGGCAAGCAACCTGCTTTCAGTGTTTTTTTTTCAAACAATGTTTCTTTGAAAGGCAGCTAATGCTTGAGAACAGCACCTGTTCATTCATCTGTCTTCGCCTCTGCCAGTCCTCAGCATGTCCCACATTATTGAGTTCTGTGTGAGAAATCATTGGCAAATTCCCATGTCCAGGCACTGCTTGGCACTATGTGCTAAAAAAATTCAATTGTACTATGAGGAAACACAGCCCTTTACCGCTTCTAACCTTAATGTTTCTTGCTGTATTGCACAAACTGATTTTCTCTATGGAAATTTTTTTCTATAAATTGACACAGTTATATGGCAGTATACTAAGTACAGAACTGTTTTTACTGCCTTATATTGTGGATGATTGGTCTCCCTTCTCTGGTCAGATGTGTTCCAGCTATTGCTGTTCTACTGAGCATTAGGACATGCAACCTGTTATAGGAGTGCACAGCAGTGATACAAAATATATTACAAAATTGACATGCAGGAAACAAATAAATTTCTCATTTCAGTGCTGAATGGTCATCCCTTCTTCCTGAGGCTGGACATCTCAAAATTTTATATCTTTCAATGACATCACCTTTCATTCTTCTAAACTCCAGACAACATAGGTTGATAATCCACTGGGAAATGCTCAACTCCTCTGGATGACAAAGTAAAATGTTCTCTTGGAATTTTATAATCCAATCCATTGAGTTAAAGGACAAAGATCAATGTATTTTAGATCCATACTTTCAGGTTGGAATCAGTGTTGTGGGAAGAGTGTATGCCTATTCAATGATTTCCTTGTCAAGAATAGGACATATTTTGTATCAAGGACATTAAGTTAATCTCAAAATAGACAATTCCCCACAATCAATTTAATTGCAGCATGAAATGCTCCTTATAAAAGATCAATTCTCTATGATTCTTGTCTAGCAAGAAATTGAACATAACTTGTGTTTGAAGGATTAAACTGTCAATCTTTATCAGCATAAATTGTAAAATGTTAGGCTATATTAAAAAATATTAATTTAATGGGTAAGCACTTTTAACTGCCAGTAATGCAGTATTAAAATGCAGAAACTGTGAAATTATAGCACATGAATCCTGAGATTCTACCTCTATTGCAGTGTCTTGCCCTGTCCCCATTACCTCATAGTTCTGTGACCTCCCAAGGATCTATAGATGTCAATCTCAGTAACTGAACATCCACAGCCCTTTGCTTGAGGATGAAAGGTTAATGTTATTCTATAAGTCTGACAAAGATAACCTTGTCTGGATTTGTGATATTTACGTTGAACATTCGAGGTAAGCCAACAGGGGAACCACAGCCTTGGCGCAGAAATGCTTTGAATTCCACGGATGCATGAAAGTGGGCGCACGTACACTGGTACCATTCGGGTGGTATGAGGGAGTGGGCAAGGAGATGGGAAATCAGTGCAGGATATTTCAGTTCAGCAGAAAAGCAGAGTTTGGGAAACAGTTGGGACACAGAAACATCACTTCAAAATCAGTGACGTTTGCACAAATGTGTGAATGGCTGGCAACTATTCTAGCTTTTGGTTAGGGACACCTACCCTTCCAGTGGGCCAATACATATACTATGGACCCAAGTGCAGCGCATGACAGGTATAACTCAGGAACTGTTCTGCTCTTTGTACAGTTGGGATGATAGTGCTGCACGAGAATTCATCTCATCACTCCATTCTGTCAAATGCCACACAGTGTTACCTTGCTGGATGTGGAAGGGAGAGGTCTACGGTATGGAAACATCACAGGGAAAGGTTGCAGTAGAGGTGTGTGACATGGAGTGAGGTGATATGTAGGTAGAAAAATTCATGTTGGAATTTAATGCCACCCCTCATGGTGAGTTTGCGGCAGGTGATGTTTAATTTGGTGAGACAGTGTTAGGTGACATTATCGCCATATTCTCACATCCACTCCAATTAAGTTCATGTTGAGAAGCCTCCTGCTTGCCTCAATTAATGCCCAGTAATGAATCTCATCTCACCGCTGGAAACCATGGGCAGAGGCAGTCACCATGCGGAAAGCTTGACAGCAAACCTATGTGGGTTGCTGATTGTTGACTTCCGGAAGTACTTCTCCTTCAAAGGGACTCAGTCAGTACCTCAGTCAGATCAAAGCATCTAGCATCAGGAAGAGGGGGCTGCCTGTAACAGCTATAACCACCTACCCTTGCTGCCAACACTCCTCCCCCATCGCTGCAACCTGCACCGGTGACTCCTATCCCAACATTACTCTCCTGTGGTCCGAGTCCATTTCAATCCAGGACCTGGGGTGGATAACATACCAGCAGCAGCCAATGCCTTCCAGCTAGTGTTGTTTTTCAATACAGCTGCTGGCTACCGATTGGTTCATAGTTCTTAACCTGCACGACCTCTGCCCTTGGGTCCTTGATCTTAAGGCTGGTCCACTGCTGTCTAGTTAGGTGCCTGTGTGGAACATGTTATGGTGGGCCTTCCCAAAAAGAGAATGACATGGAGCTCTCACGTTTTCATCCAAATCCCCATCATGTCCGTTAATTTCAGGCCTAGGAGTTGGTTTTATGGGATATCTACTCTCAGGAATGGATATCTTCTATCACCAATTAATATGGGAACAAGTGCACTTTCTAGGCACAAGAACAATGATGCTCATTCCCTGCACTCATACTTCCCTCTTATCTCTCAGTGCCCAACCCCCAACCCTCGTTCACTCTCCTTCCATGGTCCCACTGCCATTCTTCACCTATCAGGTGTGCATGTGCAACACTTCAACCTAACACTGTGTCAGAATGTTCCGTATATAGGACACGGTGTTATGTTATCCACCCAGGCCCTGGACTGAAATGGACTCAGACCACAGGAGAGTAATATTGGGATAGGAGTCACAGGTGCAGGTTGCAGTGATGGGGGAGGAGTGTTGGCAGCAAGGGTAGGTGGGTATAACTGTCACAGGCAGCCCCCTCTTCCTGATGCTAGTTGCTTTGATCTGACTGTACTGACTGAGTCCCTTTGAAGGAGAAGCACTTCCGGAAGTCAACAATCAGCAACCCACAAGCTGCTAATGAGTCCTAGGGCTGTGTTTGAGATGACCTGGTCATTTGGGCCAAAGGTTTTTTTTACTGGCCCTGGAGTCAGCTATCATTGAGAATGGTGTGGATGGTTGGATGATAATAATTAGATTGGCTAGTAACTTAAAGTTACTGCCCAGGATTAATGGGTGAAGATGGGCTTGTGGTGAAGCACCAGGAATATGTCAGAGCCAGTGGAATTGTGCCAGTCAGTGAAAGAGAATAGTAGGTAGGCATGATGGGTTGAATGTCCTCTTTCAATGCTATATCATTTTATGATAGGAAGACAGTACCTAACAAGTGCCAGCAGTGAAACAGTTTTGGTTCTGATTTTGAGCTTCAGCCACAAACTATAATTTCTAGCCTGCTGCTATTCTATGCCTCTGCAGTCCTTGAAGGTTCAACTGCTTCCCAAGGAGCACTGATGTCAGCATTTGGCATGTAGTCAGGATATATCTCTGAAACCCTCAGACTCTGTGAACTGCTGAGACAGCAAAATAAACCCATAAGTAGCACTAATCTTAGCCCTGAGTCAGAAAGTTGTGGGCTCAAGTCTCACTTGAGAGAATTCAGCCCAAAACCAAGGCTGACATCAGGGCACAGTGCTGAGGGAGGGCTGTATTGTTGCAGGTACCATTTTTCAAATGAGATGTTAATCTTAGACCACAGCTACTCGCTTTCTTTTTGGCTAATATTAATCCCTCAATTAAAATCACTAAGACCAGATTATCTTGTCATCAACGCATCGCTGCTTTTCGGATCTTGCTATGTACAAATTGGTTGAAACATCCTAAATTACAAAAGTGACTCGAGTTCAAAAAATAGTTAATTGGCGGAAAAGTGCTTTGTAATGTTCTGAGGTAATGAGAGGCGTTGTAAAAAAATGTTACATTTTCTTTCCTTTTGCATGGGACCATTCTAAAATTTCCTGCACCTCACATACCAGGATATGCACAAGGAGATGGTCCTTAAGATTCCTACATTTCTCATGCAGCAGATCTTCTACACAGGGTTCTGAGAAGTCTGGATTAAAACCGCAGCAATGTCGATCCAGGCGATCATGGACCTAGGGGAAACAAAAGCACATTTGTGAATGTAACAGATACATAAACATTTGCCACATGCTTGGACCATCTCCACACCCTTGCAAACTACCAGGACATGTGCCAGTGAGGGCCAGCTCTTCAGCTCAGGCTCTTAGAAGCCTGCAGAGGGAAAATTTAATTCAACTTTCATAATATCATCAGCTACTGTGGAATTGACAGCAAATGTACCCCCAGGGAGGCCTCTGTTCTCTTGTATGCAAAATAATGAAGTGCACAGATTGAATTAAAGCTAGAATTTTTCCATATCCTAATTAATGTTATTAGGATTTTTAAAAATTCATTCATGGGATGTGGGCATCACTGCCAGGGCCAGCATTTATTCCACATTCCTAATTGCCCCGGAGAAGGTGGTGGGGAAATGTCTCCTTGAATTGCTGCAGTCCACTTTGTGCAGGTCCACTCACAATACCATTAGAGAGGGCATGCCAGGATTTTGACCCAGTGACACGGAGTCTGGATGGTGAGTGGCTTGAAGAGCACTTTCAGGTGGCACTATTCCCATGTATCTGCTCAAACACATACCATTGTCTGGCAATAATGGGAATACACTATGGGACTGATAACAATCCTGCATTCATTGCAACAGAAGTAGACCATTCAACCTCCTGGATTTGTTTTATTATTCAGTAACATCATGGTTAATCTTTATTGCTACTCCATTTACCTGCCTTGGCTCCATATCACCTCATACTCCTGGCTAGTAAAAAAGTATTGATCTCAGACCCACTGATGTCGTCAGTAAAATTTCCACCCCTCAGCTTCCTTTGTGTGAGAAAATGTTTCCTAACTTGTCCCTTAGTCCCAGATTCCTGCAAAACAGGGAAAACCTTCTCTGCACATGTCTTGACAGGTGCACTTGTGCTGAAATTAGCCAGCATAACTAAACTGAGAACCACACCCAAACCTCTTCATCACTCACACACCAACCTACCCTAAGCACACTAGGCCTGTCCAACCTCCCTCGGCCCGAACCCGCTACAAACCCCCATCGACCTGACCCCGCTGTTCACCCAATCCCACTTCTCATCTAACCCAACTGCCACTTGACCTGACCCAGTGTCAATACAGTGTGGAGCTGGATGAACACAGCAGGTCAGGCAGCATCAGAGGAGCAGGAAAGTCGACATTTAGGAAGGATCAATTCAAGGAGACTCTAACTGCAGCATCTGCAGTCTTGCTATCTCTGAATGACCTGATCCAACTACCCTTTCATCCAAGCTGACCACTCGCTAATCAGATCTGACTACTCACTTGACCCGACTTCCACCCAACTCCCCATGACCCAACCATCCCCTGACCACTACCACTCAACCCAACTGCCCTGTCTCCTAGCCACTCTCTCACTCATTGAGCAGAATATTATTCTTCCAGGACAAGACAGTTCTCTATCTCACTGGCAAAATATCCAGGATGATGACGTTCAGTCATGGTCCAGATGTTATCACATCAGGATGCTACAATATATTGATATGGTGGCCCTGGAAATTGGAGCCCCCGCACCTCACTGAAAGAGCCAATTAAAGAGCTTTTAAGTTCATTAAGAGAACAATAGGCTTGAATAAAACATCTGGTTGCAATAATGTGGCATGTTGATGTATAAAATATCAGATGAAGAGCTCAATTTTCAATTATTTGTGTTTGTTAGGACAGATTGAAATACTGCAGCCGGAATCAGTGTTTTCCCACACCAGATCAGTGCTGGTAGGTGAGAATAGTTTTGAGTGGAGATTTTGTATCTGTGTACACTTTTGTGAGGACACCTGATACGTTGCAGGCATGTTTGTGCAAAGTGCCAGCACATCTTCACTGCAACCTGTGTATCTATAGGAAAATGAGGATAGTGATCTCTATTGGAGATACAACCTGCTGTGAGGAGAAGGAGGAGGAGAATGAGAAAGTGAGGAAGAAGGATAGAAGCTCATGTGTCGGATCCACCTGCAATCATGACATCACTCAAACTACTCATGGTCAAGACACTGAGGAAAGCAAAATGGTGGAGCCTCAAAGGCATTGGGCAGCCAACTAACTTACAGAGAATGATCCGTTTGCAAATGTCTGAGGCACTGTACTGTGGGAGACTGAGGGTCTCCAGATCCTCAGTTACATCTCTTTGTATCATTCTGGCTGGAGAAATAGTCTCATATCATGTGGAGGGGCAACCAGTTCCAGTGGCTCTAAATGGTGGCTGCGGTCCTGAGTTTTTTTGTAAGTGGACCTTTTCAGGTTCATGTGATGATCTATGTGGGGTCACCCAGCCTGCAGTCCATCATTGCATTTAGGTTTTCATTGATGCAATGTTCCAATAATCTGTACAATAATTGAGTTTAGAATGGATCACATCTGCCAGTCTGAGAGAAGTAGAGTATTCATTACAAAGGCAGGCTTCTCAAGGATACTGGGTGCCATCGACTGTTCACATCTTTCCATCACATCTCTAGCAGACCATCCCAGTATATTCATCACTGGAATAGTTTCAAACTACAATAATCCAATTGGTGTGTGACCACCAACAATGAATACTGCAAGTATGTGCCAGTTACCTCAACAGCATTAATGACTCATAAACATTGAGAAAATCTCAGATGCAGGCATGTTCCATTGGCCTAATACTATGGAAGGATGGCTTTTGGGGGACAAGTACCATCCCTTGAAGAAATGGTTCCTAACACATGCCAGGGTGCCTTGGATGGCAGGTGAATGAAGCTACAATGATGACCGTGGTACAACAAGGGAAATCATTGCATGGACTATAGATTGAGACAGGTTGGACAGATCAGAAGAAGGTCTGGAGCAGTATGTTACAACCAGAGAGTTCCAAATGATTGCTGTGTGTTGCACTCTGCACAGGCTGGCACTGCTGAGATAAAAAGCACACAAAAAGCAATATTGAGTCTTCTAATAAAGATCTCCCTTAAGAATGTGAACAGACTACCACATAGAGAGATGCAAGGTCCTGCAAGGATGGCTTAAGAAATCTGGTCAGCAATGATGAGTTGGGCTGAAGGGTCTGTTTCAATCCTTTAAGACTATGACTCTAACTGTGCATAGAGTTCCCCTCTGCCTCACATTTAGCTGCAATCCAGAGAGGCTACAGAGGTGTCTGCACTCTTTCTGTGGATAATTTTGCAGGAAAAGTCTTTTAGTTGTTTTCAGCTGTGAGGGCCCATTCATGGAGGACGCTCACGCAAAATTGCAGGAATTCTACTTATGGTTTCAGCCCTAGATAGTGATGTGTCAGAAGCTGAATGGTGGAGGAATAGCCAGCCCCTTCAAATGTGCCCTGAGAGGAGTTTGTAGATGTCACCAGCTGCTCAATGAAGTCTTTTTGCACTTCCTGGCTTTCCACAGAGGGATAAGAAGCTAGAGGATACTGTCCAGACATCAAGATACCCTGTCACCTTCTGAAGTCCTTTCCACAGCACTCAATGCCTCACATGTTTCTCGTTGGACATCTAGCATCTGCCACCTTACGAACCATTTCATTGTGACAATCCTCCAACTGCCACAACCATGCTCCATTTTTCTCTCTATTCAGCAGCTGCACAGGCAACTGTAAGGTGCCCTCACCAGCTTATGCATCCCTCTGTGCCAAGTCATGAAACCCTGTCAAGGTGCCAGTATCTGTGCTGGTGCGTGGTGCCGAGAAAGTGTGAGCTGCTGCATCCTCCTGGGTTCCTCTTTTGCCTCTGAGGTCGGATGTTGCCCCTTCTTGGGGCTGGTGGCTGGGGTATTCAATGGTTCACCTGTGTAGGAAACAGAAAGATGGAGAATCGTTCCAAACTCATGGAAATTGCGAGTATCTAATAATGAAATAGTGACATTAAAATTACAGCTAGATTCCCCTCCCAGTTTACAATCCCCAAATTAGTTTACTTATACAAATAGTCTCACTAATAT
This sequence comes from Rhincodon typus, assembly GCF_021869965.1. NCBI lineage: Eukaryota > Metazoa > Chordata > Chondrichthyes > Orectolobiformes > Rhincodontidae > Rhincodon > Rhincodon typus. The sequence goes on from NC_063335.1 coordinate 35,288,223, forward strand.
ACCAATACCATCATAACACTGGAACCAATGCCCAATACATTACAGCCTGAATATCACAAATGAAATAAGAGTTGCCCATATGACTGTAATAGCTATCACACACCTTCCCTTTGAGCCTGTTACCAAGCTGGTTCTGTCAGCAGCATACAATGTGCCCTTGAAAGCTCACCTTCCCATCAACTTCCTCCAGTCTCACCTTTGCCAATGGGGTGACTCCAATTGTAGGAAATGAGCTCAAGCACTTGCTCCTCTATAGGTGGCAGGATGGCCAGTTCAGCCACTCCGTCTCCTGTCTGGCTTGTCTACCTTGCACTGTAGGCCTGCTTATCCTGCAATAAAGTGGCACAGTCTAATTATAGAGTCATAGAGTCATACAGCACGGAAACAGACCCTTCGGTTCAACCAGTCCATACTGATCATAATCCCAAACTAAACAAGTCCCACCTGCCTGATCCTGGTCCATATCCCTCTAAACCTTTCTGATTCAAGTGTTTTTTAAATGTTGTAGCTGTACCTGCATTCACCACTTCCTCTGGTAGTTCATTCCACACACGAACGACAGTGTAAAAATATTGCCCCTCATGTCTTTTTTAAATCTTTCTCCTCTCATTTTAAAAATATGCGCCCTAGTCTTTAATTCCCCCACCCTATGGAAAAGACACCTGCCGTTCACCTTATCTATACACCTCGTGATTTTATAATACATTAAAAAGTCACCTCTCAACCTTCTACGCTCCCCTGAGAAAAGTCTCAGCCTATCCAGCCTCTCCTTATAACTCAAACCCTCCATTCCTGGCAACATCCTGGATTTCTTGAAGGGGCAGACCCAAATAATCGCAGAAGTGGTCATTGGGATGTGCCCTGAACTGCAGTCCATTCCCCTGGCTCTTTGCACAGGGTTACAAAATCAGGGGGACAAGCGGAATAGGAGTCTGGGCCAGACCCTCAAGCTCCATATCCCTGTCTGGAAAACAGGAAGGTGCAAAAGTTCCTTAATGGTAGAAGTTGAGTAGCTAGCAACACCTGGACACTCCGGAGTGTTGAAGTCACTGTGGGAGGACATACACTCCTATCTTCCCATTGTCAGTCAATTAAGAAGCTAACTCCAGGGGCCAGCATGGATACCATCGAGGTTTGAGGTCAACTAATAGGGTCTATAGCAATATCCAGATGCCAGCCACGTGATGAGAGAGGAGCACTGCTAAGGCAGGTAGGGATCTGTGAGAGTGCCTTAACATGGAGGAATTCTCTGCAGTATTGTGAAAAAGTTAAAAATCACACAGTAAGAAGTAAGGTCCTGTCAACACCATTGACTATCCCCCAAGTAGTCTATGAATGAGCTAATTGGCTACAACTTGCTGCTGGTAAGTCACCTATGCTGCACTGTGCTATGTCATTCAGAGTTAGGAATACATTGGATACATTTAAGAAAGGTGGTAAGGAAAAGCCAGGGAATTGTAGACCAGTGAGTCTGACATTAGTGGTGGGCAGGTTGCTGGGGGTGGGGGATCCTGAGGGACAGGATATACATGTATTTGGAAAGGCAAGAACTGATTAGGCATAGTCAACATGGCTTTGTGCAGGGGAAATAGTGTATCACTAACTTAATTGAGTTTTTTGAAGAAGTATCAAAGAAGATTGATGAAGGCAGAGTGGTGGATGTGATCTATATGGACTTCAGTAAAACGCCAAGAAGGTTCCACATTGTAGACTGGTTAACAAGGTTAGATCGCGTGGAATACAGGGAGAAGTAGCCATTTGGATACAGAACTGGCTCAAAGGTAGGAGACAGATGGTAGTAGTGGAGGGTTGCTTTTCAGACTGGAGGCCTGTAAGGATCGGTGCTGGGTCCACTGCTTTTTGTCATTTATATAAATGATTTGGATGTGAACATAGGAGGTATGGTTAGTAAGTTTGCAGATGACACCAAAATTGGTGGTGTAGTGGACAGCAAAGGAAGTTACCTCAGAGTTCAATGGGACCTTGATCGGGTGGGCAGGTGGGCCCAGGAGTGGCAAATGGAGTTTAATTAGATAATTGTGAGGTGCTGTACTTTGGAAAGGAAAATCAGGACAGGACTTATACACTTCATGGTAAGGTCCTGGGAAGTGTTGCTGAACAAAGAGACCTTGGAGTGCAGGTTCACAGTTCTTTGAAAGTAGAGCTGCAGGTAGATAGAATAGTGAAGAAGATGTTTGGTACGCTTGCCTTTATTGGTCAGTGCATTGAGTATAGGAGTTGGGAGGTCATGTTGCAGCTGTACAGGACATTGGTTAGGCCAGTTTTGGAATACTGCATGCAATTCTGGCCTCCCTGCTTCAGGAAGAATATTGTGAAACTTGACAGGATTCAGAAAAGATTTACAAGGATGTTGCCAGGGTTGGAAGGTTTGAGCTATAGGGAGAGGCTGAATAGGCTGGGGCTATTTTCCTTGGAGCATTGGAGGCTGAGGGGTGAGCTTGTAGAATTTTATAAAATCATGAGGAGCATAGATAGGGTAAATAGCCAAGGTCTTTTCCCTGGGGTAGCGGAGTCAAAAACTAGAGGGCACAGGGTTAAGGTGAGAGGGGAAATACTTAAAAGGGGCTTAAGAGGCAACTTTTTCATGCAGAAGGTAGTGCGTATATGGAATGAGCTGCCAGAGGAAGTGGGAGAGGCTGTATTGTATCTGTATAGGAAGGATTTAGAGGGATATGGGCCAAATGCTGGGAATTGTGACTAGATTAATTTAGGATATCTGGTAGGCAGGGACGAGTTGAACCCAAGGGTCTGTTTCCATGCTGTACCTCTCTATGACTCTATGACGGTGACTCCAATGTGCTATGTCCCAACTTTGCTCACGTTCAGGCCTCTTCACCCACATCCACGGGAATGGGACAATTCAACACTGCTTCTCTCTCTGTGAGGTTTCTTCAATTTGATTATTTAAGAAAACACTGACTCTTGCTCTGCCCATGCATGCCATGGACCTCATGTAGACACTAACATAATGTAAAGAATCTGCTGATACCCTAGGTTGCTGTAAGCACAATGAACAGTGATGTAAACTGTGCATGAGAAAACATTCTGGCCAGTTTACAGCATGAAATGGATGAGAGTGGCAAAGAACATTTCAGATTTCTATACAGGTCATTTTGGAAGACTGGAGTACTCTTGTTGGGTTTTGTTTCATGTGGTATAAGGCAACGTTAACGTTTCTAACCTATGGTGATATGTTGAAGGGCAGTTAACCCCAACCAAACTGGAGCACTATTCATTAGCAGGTGACAGGCTTGGCTTTGGCAGGTACAATGTTATGATTATCACTGAAGAAATGTAGCACAGCTGGCTGAAATTCCACAGTAACGCTGGAGATCCTGTCCACTGAGATTCTACAACACTAACTCTCGGACTGTTTCGACAATTCACTTCCAAAATGGCTTTCCCAGATGTAATTGAGTGCTTTTCTGTTTCTGAAGTCTGTGATTCCATTTATAAAATTAGTTTTGGAAAAATAATCACGGATGTGAAAACATGGGACTTTTCCTCTCTGTGTCAAGGTTTTGAGGTGGGGTGTGGGGTACGATGTGTATTATCTCCTTCAAGTTCAGTTATTTCATAAAATGTCTGACAAAAGGAGATTGAACTTATGTGGAAGTACAAAGAATTTATGAAAGAAAAACAAGCTATTGCAGTGGTCAGTGCTGCATACAAGTCTTCCACTCTACTTCAATTCAACATAACCTCCTATTCATTGTTCCTGATGTGCCTATCAAACTTCTCCTTACGTGCATTTGCACTAATTCGTTTAACCAATCCACATCGTAGAACAGTGGCAAATAGAATTGAACCCAGAAAAATGTGACATGATGCTTTTTTTGGGGAGAACTAACAAGGCAAAGGAATTCATGATGAATGTTAGGAACCTAGGAAGTACAAAGGAGCAGAGGGACCTCAGCATGCATATGTGTGGGACAGTTTGATATGGTGGTGAAGAAGGCATATGCGATACTTGCCTTTATTTGTCAAGGCACTGAATACAAAAGCAACGAAGTTACGACGGAACTATAAATAATGTCAGTCAGGCTACTGGGTTATTGTGTGCTGTTCTGGTAGCAGCACGATAGGAAGGATGTGATTGCACCAGAGAGAGTGCTGCAAAGGTTCACCAGGATGTTGCCTGGTCTAAAATGTTTCAGCCAAGAAGAGAGACTAGACAGGCTGTGTTGTTTTCCTTTGAGCAGAGATGGGCAAAGGGGCACCTGATTGAGACATACAAAGTTATGTGGGGCATAGATGGGTGGATAGAAAAAAACGTCTTCCTTAGTCAATAACCAACAGGCCATAGGTTTAATGTAAGGGACAGGTGGCTTAAAGGGGATTTAAGGAAGAATTTTTTTCTCTCAGAGAGTGCCTGAAAGGGTGTTAGAGATGAGAATCGTCACAGCATTGAAGAAATACTTAGACGTATATGTGAAATGCCATAGCACGTGAAGCTGTGGGCCAAAAGCTGGAAAATGAGAATAGGGAAGATAGCTGCTATAGACTGAAAGGCCTCGGTTCCATGCTGTAAACGTCTATGATTCGGTGGTGGCAAGTAACATTCTTTGGGTAAATATGTTCTTCCTGAATTCCTATTGGATTTATTAGAGACTATATTAACATTATAAGTCATAGAATCATAGAATCCCTGCGGTGCAGAATGAGGCCATTTGGTCCATCAAGTCTATACCAACCCTCCAAAGAACATCTCAACCAGACCAATGGGGATTTTACCATGGCTCACCCATCTAACCTGCACATCTCTGAACACTACAGGTCAATTTTTAGCATGGCCAATCCACCTGACCTGACCATCTTTGGTTGTGCACAAGTGAAAGTATGATGAAACTAATGGTTAATCTAAGCTGACATGCCAGCTGTAAAGCAAGATACAGTCCAGATTGGCTCATTGGTCCACATAGGGAGGGAAGTCTGCAGGTGATAGGAAGTTTTACACCAGGTGGCAGCCTTTCTATTTTTGAGACAATGTTTTGCACCATAGTGATCAACTTTATTAACTTCTGCCTGGTGGGATCCAAGAGCCCCACTCAGGCACGATAGTCTCTGTCACATTCCTGCAGAGGAATATAGTGAGTGGTGTTGCCCAGTCATCAGTATCAATGACCACCATCTTCATTCCTCACTTGAAGGTGTCCTTGTGGTAAGGGTATGGACACCCAGGATCTCATGACCCAATAGACAGTTCACCAACAGAAGATCTTGAGTATACAGCTAACACCCATCTGATGAATGTGGCCAATGCAGACATTGTCATGCAAGGTTGACAATGAGTGTGTGTGGATGAAATTAACAAGCTTCAGGCCCTTTGACTTCATGATTTTGTCCTGCCAAGAGATGCCAAGGATAAGCCTCAGACAGTGAAGGTGTTTCCTGCCTAGCGTGCATCTTGCTGAGGAAATGTGTGTGGTAAATTTTCAGGTTGGTGTTCTCAGTCAGCTTGGACATAACAGCGGAAGTTTTGACGATGCATGTGTTGATTTCAGCATCAAGTGATAGATTGCTGGTGATGTGGAGGCTAGATATGAGAAGCTATCAACAAGCTTCAGAATCACATTGTCAATGTTGATAGATGGTGGTATGGCAACATCCTGGACAATGATATTTGTCTTGCTGATGCTGATGGTCAACTAAACTCTTTGTAGGCATGACAGAGTTGGCCATTTGCTGCTGAAGGTGTGTAGAGCAACTCTCTGATGAGGACTTGGTGCACCTTTGTCTTGGAAGGCTGGACAACTTTCTGTTAGTTCTAATATTTAAGTAGACACCCTCTGTGGCTGAGCTGAAGGTATGTGACAGCAGTAAAGAAAAGGACATGCCTACAAGTATTTGTACTGGAACACAATTCTCTTTGACCCTACTGTGAATCTCACAGTGATCTGATATTGCCTCAATATAATTGATCTCAAGCACCATGTTGTCATGGAAGGACAAAATTGCATTGAGCAGCTTTAGTGGGCAGCTAATTTTCTCAAGCAGCTTAAAGAGACTGTCTCTGTCACATGATTGAATAGTTTGGTGAGATTGATGAAGGCAATATGGTGAGGAATACATAGCTCTTAATGAAGATGATGGGAAAGAAGCCAGAAGAGATGGAAGTATTTGGGCAATTTCTGTGCTGAAGAAGATTTACCATGTGATTTCTTGGAATAGAAAAGTTGAAAAGATAATGCGTTGTGGTTCAGCTATTGTTTACAAAACGTCATTTTGTGGAGTGAACATAAACCAAGCTTTTAAGACAGATAAGAGATGGCTTTTATGGCTTTAATTACTAAACAAGCTGGTTGGAAGAAGCCCTGTGCTGAAGGTTTCCTAGCAATAGCCTCTAGCCTGGAGTTGATGTTTTTCCAGTATATATGGCTGTGTTAGTTGAAGGAAGTCTATCAAGCTGGAAAGCAAAACTCCATGTCTCCTAAAAAATTACAAAAAGCACCTAAAGCAGAACCAGCTGCAATGATCCTTCTTTCTCTCTCTCTCAGCAGAAATATTGTAGGGACCTAATAAGGTCAAATAGCTGGATTTCTAACTGATTCTCATCTGGATTCAAGTCTGATTTGAAAATCTCATCAATTCTTTAGCTGTCAGCATTTCGATATTGTCAACAGGAAATCAACTGAACTGTGAGAAATCTTCCTACTTTTATCTTCTGAGTATGGACGCATGGTATTTTGTCCTTTTTTGTTTTGTTTTAAACACACATCATCTCTGCAAAGTTGTATTATCTTGTTCATCAAGTGTGCTTAGGATTGAGGGGATGTCATTTAATTCTGCACAGTAGCTTAGCTGTTAACCAGTTTTGCCACTTATTGTAAGATAAGATTGTTTCTAATGAACAGGGTTTTTTTGAGTTAGTTGCAGCAAGTTGGAAGGTATTTCTTTTCCTCTGGAGTGTAGTGCAAAAGAAAAAATTTGCTGATTTCGGAGAAAAAAATAAAAGATTTATGATTTTGGTACATCTTGTAAAGTTGCTGGTCTTGTTACCAGTACACACACTCCTATTAGAATTGTAACAATTTATTGTAGTCTCCTTTGTTCATGGCATTACACTTGCAGCTGCCAGACTACGAAACTCATATCAATTGTAGATCATCCTAGCCGGAACCATACAGGGATTCAGATTGGATGCATTCTGCCAGGATCTGCAGGTGTACAAAGGCAGCATAAGCAAATACAATTTCCTCTATGCTGGGTAGGAAGTTGCCTCAATAGTTGTTGCAGTCACAGTAGTAGCTCCTGTTCTTGTTTTGGGTCACACTCTTTACATCATACATATCCTGGGGTATAGGCCTTTCTCTCTGGCAGAGACAAAGAGGTTTATGCAGATGTATGGTTTCCCTTGTTTGATAAGATCAAGTAGTGTAACATTAGCACCTGGAGTTTTACCCAGTCAGAAGCTTTGCTAAAATCCTCCACTGTGGTTTCAATATCAAAGACTGAAAGCAGGGTCTCTGTGGTGTCTAGTGTATCCTCAATGACAGTATTCTCCTTCAAGTACAACTCAAGGTAATCTCAGTGGGCCTGTTAGAATGCTATATCAACGTTCAGCTTTTAGACTCCACATCAGTCATTAACGTTCTGCATGCTTTGCAGATAAGCTGCAAGACACCTATCAATCTCATACACATGATCCTGACACTCCAATTTGCCAATCAAGGAGTTAGCATCTTTTTCACTCTTTATCAGTTTCAGTTGTTTGCCTGTGTTCCAGCCAATTGCAGAATGGAGACTCAAAGCCCCAAGCACCCATTGAATCAGGTAGTTTGTGGTATTTTAGCACTTTACCTGCTGGGGGAGCCAAACATGAGGTGGATGCTGGAATGACACATAGTCCCTCGGCCACAGCACTTGTCCTCTATGTCAATCGGGTTGAGCTTATCACCCATAGCTGTGTCTCCTATGTTGTGTTAACACTCTACAACAAAAATCAGGTACACTCTTCAGGGTGCAAAATTCATGCAGACTCTAGGATGACCATATGTTAAAAGCTCCGCCCCCCTCAACTCAAATTCCATTTCTGAGTCCAAAGGAATAGGAAGCTCTACATTTAACAGTCCTGTTTTGAAGTAGTTACTGGAAAGGGACATACCTGTGTTTCTAGACTCAGTTGGGGCCTTGTGTTATGACTAGTTCCAGGCTAGGGTCACCAAATTATTACAGGTACATAATGGATGCATAAAGTTGTGAAGCTGTTGCGTGAGGAGGGATGAACTGGTTCAGTATTCATGCATCCCCTCGGTTGGTCACACCAAGGTTAATTTAAAATGAATCTCTTCCCTTTTGGAAACATTTCTCTGAGGCCAATGAATTAATGTTTTAAAAGGAGCCAATTTCACCAGGCTTTCTTGTGTAAACAAAAGAGTGAGCTCATTAGTTACTATATACAAGAAGAAATAATAACACAACTCACATATGGACAGATTAGAAATGAGAGCTAAATCCAACAAAAAAGATAAATGTTAGTCTTTGAGATCCAAAAAGAATAGTTAATGAGATGTTGCAGCTTTTACATTAAGTGATAATGGTAGCACTGATGTTGATAAGTAAGTAATGGATTTTCAGATGCTTGGCTTTGTAGGACAGCTGAAAGATCTTTGTCCACTTTCCTTTTGACTGCGGCTTTACAGCTTGCAGCAAAAGCAGATAGACTTCCTTTCTTTTTAACTACAATGCAGGGATGGCTAGAGGTTTTCTCACTTGTGACCCTCTCAACACATACCTTCATCCACTAGTAAACACAGACAATGTTTGAAACTGGCTTTTATTTCTATTATTTCTCACCCAGACTCTTTTCTCTCTTTTCTCCTATAGTCTGAGGCAACTCACAGGAGATTACAGTTCAGTTTGGCTCCGTTTGAAATCCGTCACTGTGAAGTTTTCTGAACACCCATCAGATGTGACATTTGAGGGACTTCCTTGAGACAAAGGATTACCCACACACCCACCTCTCACTGACATTTATTGCACTGAATATACGCGGTCATTTTTTTGCTTTAAATTCTCCAGTGATTGGAATGTGGTTGGCCAGGTGGATCTCATTGAGTATGAGTTCCCTAACTGGGGCTGTTAACATGGGCCAATCAGGGAGTTCTGACTGACAGATATAAACAAGGAGTCTCAGGGATTCTCCTCCCTCTAGGGATTGTCTCTGAGCTAGCCGGTCAGAGTCCATGCACTATGCACCTGTAAATAAAGGATGACTTGGTGATGCGATATCTGCATCTGTTATTTCAGAAGCTCTTTTTGAAACAACCACGTGTTGTAAATGAAAGTTCAATATGTCTTTAGGTCTTCCGGGGCTATGATCTGTTGTCATGGCACCTGCCCCAGGAAGGTGAAGAGACTAAAATGCTTTTGGGTGCAGAGGGACAGAAGCAATCTCCTTTATAAAGGGGCTCAATCAGGTTGTTCTTTGAATGAAAGGAAATACCAACCACATATCCTCCATCACCCCATGTAAGCCAAATTTTCTGAGGTCTACATTTACCTCTAAAGGATATGCAAAGTTCTGAGGAGTAGCAATTACTGCTTTGTGAGATTAATTCCCCAGTGTCATTTCAAAAGAGACTGGCTCCTCAGCAGTCATGGGGAGTTTGTGGCTATTTAGCCCACAGAACTAGTATGTGATTAACATTTGGGACAATGTTTGCGCAAGATTTTTTGAAAATAATATTTAGTTGAAATGGCACTCATTAGAGATGAGAGATGTCTGCGTTTTTCATGTTTTAAAACAGTTCCATTTGCCAGCTGAAAGTATTTGTTCTGATACTAGGTAACAGAATAAGATCCACCTTGGAAGACCAGCAAAAGCTTCAAATTCTTTTTAATCAAATGCTTTTTAATCAGTTGTTGCTCAGACATCAGGTTTTCATTTAGATTATCAGGAACATTTGCTTCAGTGTTTGGTCATGGTAATTAATGTCTGCAATGCAGAGTCATGACTAATCACTGAATTACTTCCAGCCTATGGCTTTTTTTATAACTACATAATGAATCACAGCACTAACATGCCTGCACTTTCATCGTCTTATACAGCAACTCCTTTGATTTCTGTGTAAGCTCGTTATCATTCAGCAATGTCTTGATACTGTTATTTGGCAATTGCAACAAACAAAAGCTCAAATAACAAACATTCTTTAAAGTTTTATTAGCTATTCCTTGCATGTTGAGTATGACTTCTTTCTGTTATCCATTTGAGATTGAGTGGAGCAGTGGTGACAAACTAGGACCAACTAACCAATGGTTACCAATCCTTTAATTCCATTTTCCTCAATAATATAATTCTAAACTCTGGACTTTGAAACTCGTTTGTTCTAAATTGTTTCCCGGAGGAAGTGGCGTCCAACTGTGGGTTCAGTACCTGCATTTTGCACCCACTATTCCCCACTTTCACCCACCCCTGAAGGGTTTAAGTTTAGAGTTAGGATCAAATTGCAAGAGAGATAAGTACAATAATTCTTTCCCTCCAGCCCTATTTGGTGCTGTGATGCAGGGATGTGAGCATCACCGCACACAATCCTCGAAGCAGCTGCAGGGGAGATTGAGACTGTCACACATCTCCTTCTGGAATGTGCCTTTGTGAAGGAAGTCTGGAGAAAGATGCAGAGGTTTTTGTCGAGGTTCGTCCCGAGCAGCTCCATGACATTGGTCTCTGTGCTCTACAGTCTGTCCCCGGTACGCAGACTGAGACAAATATCAACTGCGCCTGGAGGACAATCAACTCGGTGAAAGATGCTCTTTGGTCTGCACAAAATTTCTTGGTCTTCCAAGGAGTTGACCCCGATTTAGTATTGTAGACTGGCACCTTCCAATGTCCAGGACTACTTGCTGAGGGTTGCACTAAAGCTTGGGGCAGCTGTTGCCAAGGCACAGTGGGAAAAGACTACCTTCTGAGGTCCTCCTGCCTAAGGCAAATGGGGGTCCATTCAGTTATCAGACCCTCCTAGTGCGTCAATGCATGTAAATATAGTCTTGTATTTGTCAGAGATGTTGTTGGTTTGTTTAGATAGATTCAAACTCCAATATTTGTTTGTTTCATTGATATGCTACTGTACAGAGCCGAACTGCGTTTGTGACTATGTATATATACAAAGATATTTTTTATGAATAAAGTATATTTTTGAAATGAAAAGAAAGCTGGAATGTGAGCATCACTTTCAAGACTAGCATTGGTTGCCCATCCACAATTCCCCTTGTCATAGTGGTGAGGAGCTGCCACTCTGAACTGTTGCAATTGATATGATGAAGGTTTTCCCAGTGCCCATAGGGAGGGACTTCAATGACTTTAATTTTGGCAGTTATTGTTAAATGTTACTGTCATGCATCTTGTAGATGATAACTACTAAAACCACTGTATGCCCGTGGTTGAAGGAGTGAGGTTGACGAGGTGCCAATGAAGTGGCACCTTCGATGGTGTCAAGTGTTGTTGGAGCTGTAGACATCCAGGCAAGTGGGGAGTAATCCATTAAGCTATGAAGTTAAACCATGTAAATGGCAGATGGGCTTTGGGGAGTTAGTTACTCACTACAGAATTCCTATCCTCTGACCTGGTCCTGTAGCCACAATATTTAAATGGCTGGTCCAGCTCAGTTTCTGATCAATTGTGACCTACGGAAAGTCAGAGGCTTCAGTGATGGTAACGCCATTAAACATCAAAGAGGGGTGGTTAGATTCTGTCTTGTCTGAAATGGTCATTGCCTGGCACTTGTATGTGTCACCAATGTGATTTGCCACTTATTAGCCCAAACCTGAATGTTATCCAGGTCTTAATGTATGTGAGTGTGGACTGCTGAGGAGTTATAAATTGCACTGAACACTGTGTAATTAGCAACAAACATCAACACTTCTGACTTTATCATGGAGGGAAGTTCATTGATGAAGCAGCTGCAGTTGGTTGGGTTAAGGGCATTACCCCGGGAAACTCCTGCAGCGACAGCCTGGGACAGGGATCATTAGCACTGACAATCACAATCATCCTGCTTTGTGCCAGGTATGACTCCAACTGGTTCTATCTTTGATTCCCTCTGCTTTCAATTTTTCCAGGAGTTGTTGACCAATCATTGGGGCAGCAGTTCAGCAGTGCTTCCAGGAGCAGTGGCCACTGCTGGGGCTACACCTGGAAGAAGGACATGAAAGAATGGCCCATCTCTCAACCAAATAAGTGGACCTGGGTGTATCAGGACCTGGCAGGGCCTAATGAGGAGGATAAGATTCTTGATGATGGCAGATGGCAAAGTACATGAGGTGGGTGGAGGATGGAGGGGAGGGTACTTCTGAGAGTCAAGGACTGCCTAAAGAAGAGAGTATCCCTACCTCCAAGCACGCTACCATACAGCCAAGGGAGTTCCCCTGGTAGCTTAGAATCTACCTGCCAATGGAAAATGCCAACAGCAATGGGAAGAGGCCCCTAATCGATCACTTAAATGGCTCAATTTGCCTTTAAGTAGGTGGGACATCCTCATGACAATGAGAAATGGCTGGTACTCCAACTTTCTTTCACTGTTCTACAGACCTCACCCTCCTTCAAGCCCAGATGCCTGGAGAAATTCCTGTCAGGAATTCCCTCAAACTCATCTCTTTGACCATGCTTTTTGATCAACTGCCCAAAAGTTCCCTTAGCATCAAACCCTGTTTGAAAATTCTCATGAGAATCATCTAAGCTATCTTAATATGTTAAAGATGCTATAGATTGTTGTAATATTGCAAATATCTCTACATAGAGTCATAGAGTCATGCAGCACCGAAACAGACCCTTCGGTCCAACTTGTCCATGTCGACCTATTTCCCAAATTAAACTAGTCCCATTTGCCTGCATTTGGCCCATATCCCTCGAAACCTTTCCTGTTCATATACCTGTACAAATGTCTTTTAAATGTTGTAACTGTACCTGCATCTACCACTTACTCTGGCAGTTCACTTCCACATATGAGCCACCCTCTGTGTGAAAAAGTTGCTCCTCAGGTCCCTTTTAAATCTTTCTCCGCTCACCTTAAAATTATACCCTCTAGTTTTGAACTCCATCATGTACAATATCCAGCATGACCTTCTATCATTGTCAACACACCCACAAAAACTTGTAAAATTATGCATTGGCCAGGATTTGATGCAGAGATGGTAACCCCATTCAGTAACTAGTAATTCAGGATCGTTCTGTCTCTGCTGCCCCGGGGAGCCAGCACAATGCCTGAGGTCATGGCATCCACGTTCTGGGGCAGCACGACCTGTCTCCCAAGAACTGCCAGTCATTCAGAGGGCTGGCAGATCTTTGGTGCCAGTGGTGCCGCCATGAAACATGAACACAACAGCAACTGCAGAAAAATCTGGGCCGGGCAGTGCTGGAGGCTGAGTTTTGAGGTCATCGAGGTGAGCTTGTTGGGCAGGACCACCAGGGTGGCTCTTTGCCACTGCATGGGGCCTGTGGGTGCTCCAAGTGGACAGAACCCCATTGTCCAGCCCTGTTCCCCATCAAAGGCTGAAGTCAGGCCAACAGGTTAAAGGTTCGGCGACCTCACGACGTAGCATGTATCAACCCCACAGTGCTGGTAGAGAAAAAACACCGGCAGTAGCAAGGGGCCCTTAACTGGCCATCAATTGATACTTAAGGGCCTCAATTGGTCCGAATGCAGGCAGACCATTCATTACCTACTCTGCTGCTAGTGAAGCACCGGTGGAGGTGGGTAGGTGGCAGTCATTGTCCACCTTACCCTAACACCCTCCTTCCCTACGTTGACCACCACACACGCCCCCCTGCCCCATGTTCATCCAGTGATATGCCACTAACCCCACACCTCCATTGTTTGCCGCTCTGGTGTGGGTGATAAAAATGCAGCCATTTTGTCTAATATTCCTAAGCATAAAGTTCCTCGAAGATTGTGAAAAGTTAGCTCGGCCCTGAAAAACAAAAGCTTACCTGCAACAGAAAATCAAACAGAGCTAACTTGCCCCATTCGGAGTGTTTCACACCCAGGCAAGGCACGGTGTGATTCTCAGGAGCTTTGCTAATGCCACAGTGTTGCCGCAGCACTGCCTGGTATTGAAACCAGCTCAACTCAAATGAATTCTGATCGTTATTGGGATCATTAAGATGTTGAATGTCTGTATCCCACCAAACAACCGGCCTGGCCATTCCATCTGTGAACTTGTACGGGAGCAATGTATCATCAAATCTTCGAGCTACAACAGGCAGACTCCGGTTTAGACCCAACACCCTGTCCAAATGGAAAGCTAGAACTTCATCAAGGTCACTAGATCGTTTTATTATCCCGCACAATCCCTCTTGACAATGTCCCGCAAGGTCATTGATCACAACGGGAGCATGTAAGCTCAGACCTATTTTGATGACTTGCCCATGAGCTGGTATCCGTGCTTTTGCAACCACTGACCCATAAGCCAAAAGTTTCATCTTTTCAATATCACTTGAATCAAACCAGGGTGGAGGATCTTGAAATATAATGCTATCTTCCACCTCTGAAACTGGGTGGCTGGTTTCAACACTGTTACAGATCTTAGACTCAATTATCCTCTTGCTCACTTGTGAAGTACTCAGTTTCCCGTTGTTTATCAAAGAAATATCCAGGTACTTTATCCTTTCAGTGTTAATGGATAGTTCTTTCCCAGCTTCCTTGTATTCATTGCCTTTAACCCTTTGAACAAGTATTCTGTTCTGATTTGATGGAATTTTAAATAGTGGTAAAACTCGTTTTTTAGCAGGTTTGTTCTGAATGTCAAGTTTGCAGCGAGTCTGCAGAAACTTCATGTCCTTTTTATCTATTGAGTAATTCAAAATTGAAACAATTTCAGGCATGGCTGTTGTATTCCCATTTGATTTAGGAATTTGTGAAATGGCCTTGTCCACTGAGGATTGATAACAGATTGGTTTAATCCATGGACGCCCTGGCATCAGAGGTGGCTCAGCATCCTTGATGATTTCTTGCATCTGGCTATTTAGCGTTCCAAGCGGTGTGATCTTTCTATTTTTGTATCTTTTCTGTAGAAGTTTGTTTCCATGTTCTGATATGTTGAAAGCCTTTTGCATTTGTGTATAGCTGTGCTCCTCTTTAACTGGCTCCATGTAGTTATGTGGCTTAGCATTTGAATGCCATCTCTTTAGATGATTGTTTTCCATTGGTAGTAATTTCTCATCTCTGTGGAAGTTACTTGTTTGCTTGGGGAAGATGCCAGTGTTTCTCGACAGTCTTCTTGGCTGACTAAGTTTTCCATGTAGCTGGCTGGGCGCTTGGTAATTAAGGCCAGACATGTTGTCGTCAAAATGGAGAGATGGGTAAGTGTTTATCACCACCATGGATAGGGCAGTGAAGAAACAGCAGATAACCACAGGCTTCTTCCTTAATGTCCTCTTCAATGATAGTCTGGGTGCCTGAAAGCAAGGGTAAAATAAACCATCAGTTCTATAGGGTTGTGCCGTTGATGTATTGGTTCATAAAAAAACATATAAAAGCTCATTACCCACAAGCTACTGGAAAGGGTTGATGGAAAATACATTGAATGTTTGCTAGGTTTACAGAACCCATCAGTGAAAACAGTGGAGATGGTTTTCATCAATGAGGCAGTAAACAAAAAGTGCATTTACATTATGTAGAATTGACAGGCAGAAACGAGCCAGTTGGCTCAAGTGATCTGTGTCAGTGTTTATGCTCCACAAATCTCCTCCAACTCATCTTTATCTCATTCAATCAGCATATTCTTTCTCTCTCATCTGCCTAACTAATTTCCCTTTAAATGCATCTATGCTATCTGCCTCTTCCACTCCAAGTTCTATAATCTGACTCCATTGTTCCTGCATAGATTTAGGTCTAACTTATCAATATCAATAGTTGAACACTGCTGCCTTTAAAAAAGCTGTTTTGAGTAGTTCAGGAAACTCTTCATGATGGCAAGCAATATTCCACTGCCCAATAGTTATACACATTAACGAAGGTCTGTAAATAGGTTTCAGAACCAATTACTTCCTGAGGAAATAACATTTCAAAAACAATGTCAGGTGTGTTCTTTGAAGTAGCCCTTTGGAGAAAAGTGGTAAGTGTCAATTGAAACTTCAATGCTGCAGACTTTGATGGATGATGAATCCATGTAAGCTGTCAAGGCAAATAAATATTGGGTGAACAGGACCGGATGGAGGATCGGATAAAGGCAGCAGAGTTTTGAAGGAGCTGGAATTTTTGTAGGCCAGAGGTTGGGAAACTAGCCAGGAACAGATTGAAATTGTCAAGCTTAGAGCTGATGAAGGCATGAATGAGGGTTGTGGTAGCAGATAAGCTGAGAGGGGGTTTAGTGTGGGGGTGCAGAGGGGTTTGATGTCATGGTGATGAATGTAGATATTCTTTGTGATAAATTGAATATAGAATTGCAATGCTCAGCTTAGGATGAATTAGACTTCAAGACTGCAAACAGTCTGGTTCAATTTTAGACAGTGGCTGAGGGAAGGGGATGAAATCAATGGAAAGAGTTTGGAGTTTGAAAGAAGAACAAGCCTATGACTCAGTATTCCCAAAGTTTAACTGGAAAAAGATGTGGTTAATTCATAACTGGATATCAGTCAAGTGACCTGACAACAGAAATGCAGTAGAGGAGTTGAGGAAAGTTCTGAGAAAGTGGAGCTGAATGTCACCAATATATATGTCAAAGCTGGGCCCATGTTTGTCGATGCAAGATTAGATTGTTGAGGAACTTTAACGGTAATTGTGGAAGGTAATAACAGAATCCATTCAAGGAGATATTGTAGTTACAATCAAATAAGGAAGAGCAGGACAAACTTTGGGATAGCCTATAGAGTTGGACAACAGAGAAAAAGCATTGGAGGAGGAGGATGCAGAGAGATCAGAGATGAAGAAAAGATGTACGCTAACCACAGTCTCAGAGAATATAAGTTCTACCTGTTGCTAGAGCTGTTTCAGGTTGGAAACTTGACTATAGAAGTTCTGATGTGGGGCTATAAAATAGATGGGCTCAGATCTAGGAGACAATGACAAGTTGAGAAACTGTGTATGGAAAAAGAAGGGTTTGTGATGTTATGGCAGTTTGCAACGCGAAAAGATCAATATCGTTTTCTTTGAGGAAAGGGGTAATAAGGGGTGGTTTTGAAAGGGTGGGAACAAATATCTGAGGAGGGGAACCAATTTAAAGCCAATTTAGCATAGGGACAGTGAGGAAAGTTAGATGGTCCTCAATTAAATGGGAGTGGAGACAAAGGAGTAGGAGCTGTATGTCACAGACAAGTGTGATGGGACAGAAGGAAGAAAACAGAATATGATTCAGATTCAGGGGTAGGAGAGGGAGTAATATTGGCTTGAAAAGAGAAACACAGAATGACTCTTCTTCAGATTTGGAACTTTAATCATTTTGGTCCACATTAAGTGTGGACCTCAGGGTATGAACAATTGAGGAATGTTGCATTTCTCTGAGATACCTGTAATTGTGGGTAAAGGAAAGCCATGATTGTAGACAACGTAAATGAGATAACGTAAAAATCCCTTAGAAAGAACAAAACTGATTTGAGCCAAACCTTTCTGGAAGAGGAACTTTTTCTCTCAGAGCGTAGTGAATTAGTGGAATTCTTTACCATAGTTGGCCATCAAGACTGGATCATTAAGTATATTTAAAGCTGAGATAGATAGATTTCTGGTAGAAAATTAACAATGAATTAAGAACTGGAAATCAAGTGACTCAATGGATAATGTTCTAGCTTTATACTGAACATATTAAGGGTTCAAGACTCACTCGAGGGACTTGAATTTAAATGTCTTACTTGGCATTTTAGTGAAGGAATTCTAGAAGTGAAATGCTGGTTTAGGTGAATGTGAACCAAGGTTCCATCTATTTTCCTAATATAAAACGTCTCATGCTATTCCTTTGAAGAGTAGCAGGGGACTTCTGACCAGGTTTCCACTACAAAAGTTTCACTTCAAAAGTACATCTATGCTCGTAAAGAGTTTTGGGATGTTCTAAATTTGTGAATGACACTAAATGCATATAAATTTTTCTTTTCATCACAACATAGTTTTAAGATACTATTGTCCTTCTGTGGTGACTCAAAATGATAGTATAGCGTTGGTTTTCAGAAATCATTAGCTCTTATAAATGGTGGAGACATGGCATGGTGGCTACATCACTGGACTCCTATTCCAAAGCTCTGGGGATGAGTTCAAATCCCACCATAGCATCTAGTGGAATTTGAACAGACATTATTTTCCTACTGTGGCAGATTCTAGGATCAGACAGCATAATCTCAGAGTAAGGGGTCACCTATTTAAGACAAGAAATGAAGAGGAACTTTTTCTCACAGAGCGTAGTGAATTAGTGGAATTCTTTACCATAGTTGGCCATCGAGACTGGATCATTAAGTATATTTAAAGCTGAGATAGATAGATTTTTAGTTACTGAGGATATCAAGTTATAGGGGAAAAGGCGGGAAAATGCAATCGAAGATCATCTGATTAACCATGATCTCCTAGAATGATGGAGCAGACTTGATGGGCTGAAGGGCCTACTTCTTCTCTTACATCTCATGGTCTAAATGCAAGTCAGATGTATGTGTTGTGAAGCTTTGCCTTATCTTCACACTGGGGTAATGAACCCCTGATTCTTGCCCTCATCCTGAACTTCAACTTATCTCTAAACAAAGTCCCAACTTCCCATTAGCATTGAAATATTTACAAGGGCTGCTGCACCATTAGCAAATAAATAACCTTTCAGCCCTCTTCCCTGTCAGACCCTCAAAGCTTTTCTGGGAATATTAAAATTAGGACCAAGTCTCAATATCTAGAGAGTTTCAAACCTTACCATTCAGATACTTCACAGATATTCCTGTGGAAAATTCAATTTTTTTTAATGCTTCAACATAAATGTATAAAGCACTTTGATAAAGAAACAAAATCATACCATTTCTCCTCAGGAATGACGATTCTCTTGCACCTTTTCAAATGTTTTCTTTGCATTCATTTCAGAAGATCTTCTGCTATCTTTATCTGTTTCTTCATGTGGTGGTTAATGGGGACTTAATGTATTTTTTTCCCTTCTGTGCAGTAGCAACATTTTGGTAAGAAACCTGAGCTAGTTTACACTGCGCCAATTTTATACTGGAGCCAGTCGTAAGTTTTTTTGGTCACAGTACCTTGCTTCACATTCCCTGCTGAGCAACTTTCAATTTCTAGGAAAATCAGCTAACTGTCCTTTACATCTACAGTCCAGAAATATCCATGCAAACTATTTGCTCATTCATTTCTAATGAAATTTATCTCTCTTGCTAAGTGCTGAAGTATTGTACCTGATGATTAAAAGCTCCCTACCTTGTATAAACTCGTTTATCCCTAGGGGCTCAGTTCACTAGCCATCACTCACAGTGAACTCCGTATCATTTCTAATCTACAAGAAAAAGTACCAGCAGAAACACAGTTAAAACTGTCAGTCTGTCTCCTCCCCTAATAGGGAGGGCCGTTGGTGTGCGGAAGATCATTTCAAAGTAAAAGCTTTATTTCTGTATGAAGGGCCACTTTACACAAGAATCAAATACTTGTAACTTTAGGCAAGTAGCTGAGATTGAAAGGAACAGCAGTATACTTTTATGGTACTGGACTGGTAAATAAGTGACCTCAGCTAAAGATCTGGAGAGAGTTCAAATGCTATTGAAAGTCTGGACTAAAAAGCTAGTATCAGTAAGGATAGCCATATTAGCTCACTAATGTCATTCAGGGAAGAAAATCTGCCATCCCTACCTATTCTGGTCTTTTTGAGACTCTAGACCAGAGCAACATGGATGGCTTGTAACATCGAAATAGCCCAGCAAGGCAATCAAGTAGGCGACATAATTACTGACATTGCCAATGATGCCTGCATTCTATGAATGAATAAAAGAAAAGGTGTTTAATGAGCAGACAAAAAAAACTTCCTAGAAATGATTAGATTGGCTCCCAGAAATTGGGGCATGAGTTAAGCCACAGTGCACCTGAATGGTGAGATTTGAAACTCTCCAGATATTGAGACTTGGTTCTTATTTTAATGTTTCCAGCAAAGCTCCAAGGATCCGAAGGTAAAGAGGACAGCAAGGTTGTGCATTTGCCAATTGAGCAGCAACCCTTGTAAATCTTTAAATGTTGATGGGAGGTTGGGTCCATATTTGGGGACAAGGTGAAGTTCAAGATGAGGGCAACAGTCAGGGTTCCAGGGGTTCATTGTCAGGAATTGATCAGGAACAGAGATGTGATTGGGAAAGCTGGATGTGACTGGGAGTGGCAACTACATACTTTAATATGGTCCTTTAAGACCAAACAGAATGGACCTAATGCCTGCTGAGGGCATGGGGCAAGGATGCTTCTTTCTTGCCCCTGCCCAATAGGATGTGTCATACACTTCCCACCAGAATTGTGCCACTGCTTCCTGACTACCATTTGGGCCCTTAGTCGTACAAATAGTGCTGGAGGAACAAGAGAGTATGGACCAACTTTTAGACAACCTACTTAACTGTCTGAAATGACTTAAACAACACAAACATCCAAAACAATGATGGGTTAACAACTTTACTACAACCATCAGAAAATTAAATCAAAAAGTATGCTGAGCAGCTGCCCTACATCCAGTGATTTGCTTCTCTTAACTTTATGATGGCTGAATGTATAAACTCATACAGAGTGGATCTGTGATAACTGGAAAACAAACCTGAGATCAGGAATGACTGTAAACTTATAAAACCTAATCATTGTGGATTAGATTTAAGAGACTTTAAGGCGTTGTTCTAATAATTTCTGTACCATTTGAATAAATGAAACTAAAGCTGAATATTTGTTCAAAGTTTTGCAGCTGGCTAAACCGAAGGAATAAACTCCTTACTCATAATGTCAACAGGAAATTGGTTGGGCTGCTGTATGAAATTCTAAAGCAAATTGTTCATGATGAAGCAGTTTCTAATTACGTTGTAGATTATTATTAATCTATATCAATGTTAGCTGGCCCAGTCTGACTCTGATCCCTTTTTTCATTGCAAAACCTTTCAGTGCAACAGACTGAGCTGTGAATGATGTTTCAAAAAGTGCTGAGATAAAGCCATTTTTGTTGGAATAAAACATTTGGGAGAGATGCACCGCCTTCATTAGGAAAATACTCAGCAAAACTTAGCTCATTAGCTTGGTCAAATATAATACAGCGCTAGAAACCATGAAAGAACATATCACTGCATCATAAAATATAATTATGCTATTGCCTTCAGTGCTACTGTCACAGAAATATCACACGGATCAACAATATAGTGCAATAACATATGTATTTTCTGGCTTACTGCCTTCCTGGAAAGGTTTGTGCAGTTAAGGTCTGTTTGTCAGATTAGAAACGAATTACCTGCTCCTTAGGAGAACTTTAGGCATGGAATTGTGAAGATGCAAAAGCAACAATAAACTATATTAACAATACACTCTGTTTATCCCTCCACAAATGCTGTCAGACCTGCTGAGTTTCTACAACATTTTCTGATTTTATTTCTGATCTGCAGTCTTTTGCTTTTAATAATTCAGTAATGAGCAAACTCTCTTTCCATTCTGATATTAAGGATTTTCCTGGACGTAGAAAATCGGGTGGAAAAAGAAAGTACACTGTGTAGAGTGTGGGTAGGCGTTAGATTAAAAGTAATTTTTAAAGACCTTGTTAAGAATTAAAAGGAAATAACCTTGTCTATTGATCTTCCAACTGTGTGCAGCATCCAAGTAATTTTTTATAGTAGCGTTGTCCATTCACCAGCCAATAGCCACAAGATGCTATCTGCAAATCCAGATGCAGCTAATTGCATCTCTAATGGAAATTACACACTAACATTTGGTCTGTCATTCCAATATGAACTTAAAAGTTATAAAAATTAGTTCCATGGCATCCAATGTTTTGGCGCAAGGGGTAATGTTTTGGTATTTAAATAGGCTCTGAGCTAAACCAACTTCCAATGTGACCTGCACTGACCACTGAATTACATGGGCATTATGAGTGTGAACAGGAATGTTACAGTGTAGGTAGATTGTGATGTCCATCAGTGCGTAACACTGATTTGATTTTTTAAAATTTCATTCATGGGATGAGGGCATTGCTGGCTAGGTCAGCATTTATTGCCCAGAGGGCAGTTAAGAGCCAACCATATTGCTGTTGGTCTGGAGTCACATGTAGGCCAGACCAGGTAAGGATGCCAGTTTCCTTCCCTAAAGGACATTAGTGAACCAGATGGGTTTTTCCCAACAATTGGCAATGGACCCCTGGTCATCATTTGACTCTTAATTCCAGATGTTTATTGAATTCAAGTTCCACCATCTGCTATGGCAAGATTTGAACCCAGGTTCCTAGGACATTACCTGGGTCTCTGGGTTATCAGTCCATTGATAATACCACCAGGCCATCACCTCCCTTAAATACTTTGACACTTTCACTGCTGACATCACTGCAGAGATCAGAGCCCTTCCTTAAAAACTCAACACTGAACCTGTGTTCAGCCACAAGAAAGTTCTCAACCCCACCAGCACTATTTAAAAAGATTACCACCAACTTGCATATAGTTTCTGATTACTTTGGTTGGTTCTGTTTGAGTCTTTGGAAATGCCACTGTTTTAAGGAATTGTTTACAGTCAGTGATGTCTGCAGGGAGCGGTGCTATACGTGGTGATTACTTTGGTTTTGTCTGCAAGGAATCTGGGCAAACCGCTTGCTCCTAGTCATGGGTACTATAGTAGCAGTCCCAATAGGGTTGCAGCATGAGAAGGAGATAATGTATTGACACCAAATAAGAAAACTAAGTGCTCATAAAAAGATGATGGGGAGAAAGGTTCTCAGCAAGAGGCCGGTCTGCCGAGGTGTTTTTCTTACCTTTGCCTCAGCCAGGACCTGTGTGTGTGTGTGTATCGCCTGCAATTCACAAAGGATGTGCTCATAGTATCACCTCTTAGTACTAGATCTCCAGCCTTAAAGCAGGATGAGAATGGCACTAACATTGGTTATGAAGGTGTCCATGACCATTAATTTTTTCATATTAGGATGCTTCCAGACTGACAGGAAAGATAGCTAACATCTCCTAGTTAGCCAACAGTTGCTGCATCAGAGAGATGACACAGGCTCTTTATACTAGAAGGCTGGACTTCATTGTGCAAACCATATGGCTGCTTCTCCAGAATGGTGGGCTTTCCCATAGCACAAGGTGCCATCAAATGCACACAATTGTTTTGAGGGCACTGTGTCGCATTGGTGAAGTATTCTATAATTGCAAAGGATGCCAGCTGCTGAAAGTGTTTCCTGCTGGTGATATCTGCGATCATGGTATCACTCACAATGTGTCCATTCTGTGTCAGCTGTCAATCTTTCAGCCACTAAGTCAAACCAGTGTCTGGCAGAAGGGCATCAGAAATTCTCCATTCAGCACCTAATTCATGACTTCCTTCTGCAACCCAACCACATGAGCCCGACATGCATGTAATGAGAGCCATGTTGTCATGAGAAACATCGTCCAGGAGAAAACCGGGTTGCATCGCCTCAGCTGCTTTGGAGGAACCCTCCAGTATTCACTGCAGTGGCTGTCCCAATTTGTGGCAGTCTGTTATATCCTCCACAACCCAGCCATCATGAAGGCATGGACCTTGATATCAAGGATTGGTTACCATCTGGGGAGAAAGAAAAAATGAAAAGGAGAAACCAGCTGGCACACCCCTCATTTAAATGGGCAGCAACTCAAACAACTCCAGTTCTCTTGAAAACAATCCCAAATCCCCACTGCTCAACTACTCTTAACCCTTACCATGTCCCAGTTACAGACAATAACAGTGTCCTCTCAGCCACAAGCCTGAAACAAAAGTCACAACAAAGTAACCAACTCACACCAATTATATATAACAAAACATCCTCTCTTACAAAGAAAGTGCATTCCCTAGTGCCTGTCTGATGGATGCCTTTGCCTAGCCTAGTGTTCCCGTGCAATGGTACCCCGTGGACCGTACATGCCTTCAGAGTCACCTTATGTGACTCAGTGTTAACTTTTGTTTAATAGTTCTCCTCTGAAACATTTTGAGCTATATTATAACTTCTATAGAGAACTGCTGATCTTTGTTGGGGATATTGCAGACTGCCTTGCAGGATAAGCTCAAGTGGGTCTGTGCATTGAAGGCCTGGTCTAGATCTGTACTAGTTCAGCAGGGACACTGGCCAAATGACAGTGGAAACATGAATGATATCTTCCACAGAGGCACTGCAACTCCCTGGAGTGGTATCTTAGCAGCAACAGGTTGTATTTACAAAGTACCTTTTAAGTTATAATATAGCTCAAAATGTTTCAGAGGAGAACTATTAAACAAAAGTTAACACTGAGTCACATAAGGTGATATTATGGGAATTAGCACCCATGTTATCCTTTCTCCCACATCATGTGCAGAGCTCACCAAAATGCTATCCTCTACAGCCTGAGCTAGCAGCTGCAAGTATCAGATCAAGTAACAGTTTTTCTTCTTCATCAGTCTCTTGATCCTCGAGTAATTTAATTAGCCAGAGCACTGGCTGGCTGTCTGGCAATTCTTGGAATTGTGAGTGCATGAAAGGCTTAAAGGGCAGGATTGGGATGAGGGAAGGGTAGAATGCATGAAGTGCACAGTTACACTGTCTGCAACTTCTAAGTCATAACAAAATGCAGAATGGGGATGACAAGATGCTAGATGAGGTGATGTGGACATGAAGTCATGCCTCCAATTAACAGCCACTTTATCCTACAAGGGAAGTGGAAATATTTCAGTCAGTATTTCTGTCTGGGTGATGTGCTTGGCACAATTCAACAGCTGGCAATGTGTGCAAGCTGTAAGAATATGAGTGAAGCAAGGCTATCAATGTGGGGTATAGTGTGGGCTACATCGACAGAGAGTGATAGTAACAGAGTGAAGGTTGTATGAGTAATGGGACAGTGTGTGAAGCTAGTGGTTTATTTGTCAGGAAAAATAAGTGAAGATGTATTCATGGACCTTGACCAGCTATGTGAAATCACTAAACTTCTTGCAGCACTGCATTCTGCTCCTGTGGACTAGCCTGCTTGCATTTACTGCAACACTTACCTGCCCTAAATATCCAATGTGCTCTGGTCCAATGAGGGAAAAAAAATCTCCCCTCCTGTTCAAAGGCATTCAGTGCTGCTATGGGGAACTTTGAGGTATGCTGTGCAAATGTTGAGCCATTTGTCCTGTTCATTAGCTCCTCCTTCACCACTTCCAGATCCTGCTGTAACCACAATATTTGGGCCCATCTTTAACAACTGTAGGCTAGTTTTAAGTGGTGTTAGACTTTCAGGAGCTCAGGCTCCTTTGGAGGCTTGAAGCGTTCATTCAACAAGTAGCTGCAAAGTTTGCATGCTGCCTGCCTGACTTTGGATGGCTGCAGTTTAAATATGCTTTGCAATCTCGCCTCCCAGTTTCAGAATCTGTTGAATTTCCCTCCAGAACATTTTATGTGATCTTGTTAATGAAATGAAAATCA
The DNA here is from genome assembly GCF_021869965.1 of Rhincodon typus. NCBI lineage: Eukaryota > Metazoa > Chordata > Chondrichthyes > Orectolobiformes > Rhincodontidae > Rhincodon > Rhincodon typus. The sequence goes on from NC_063335.1 coordinate 35,313,741, forward strand.
GAGTTTCTGAATTTTTTTTTATTATAATGAGTGATTTACTCCCATGGTAACTGAATAGTGGAGGATGTTTGTTAGATAAATATGAACTACATTTACCTGTGTTGTATGCAGGGAGTTTACTACTAAAATGAATGCAAGTGACTAAAACAATGTTCTCACATTAGGGTTGGATCAGTTAAGTCTAGAAATAACAATGGCATGGATAAGGATTCCAGCAAATTGTTACCTCTACTTCACTTAGATGGGTGGTGAAACTTAAGAATTCACTGCCTTGGAAGGTTGTGAAGGCTCAGTCATTGAGTATATTCAAGATGGAGATTGATAGATTTGTAGATATTAAAGATATCAAACTGTAGGTGAGTGCAGGAAAATGATATTGATGTAAAAGATCAGTCACAACCAAGTTGAATGGCAGAGCAGGCTTGGTGGACTGAATGGCCTATTCCTGCTCCTATTTGCTGAATTTCTAACCATCATTTTAACTTCATATGTTGTATTCAGATTCGTTAGGGAAGAGTTTCATTGATGAATCTGAATGTATTTCTATAAAGGTAATACTAGCATGTGGGAAATTCCTGGTTGAATAGAAGTTACCCTCATTCTGAGTAACCATCACCTTTTACCAATCTCCATCTCTGCATCTAAATAATGATTAGGTGGAATTAAGTTATCCTGAAATCCCTGAAATAGAATAAAAGGGATAACTATTTGAATATATTTAAAGTGCATCCTCAGTATAATTATTTACAATATATATGAATGATTTTGATGAGAAAAGTGAATGTACCATAGCCAAGTTTGCAAATGATACAAAAATAGATGGGAAGGCAAGTGTTGAGGATGATACAAAGAGGCTGGAGAGTGATGTAGGCAGGTTGAGCAAGTGTGCAAGTTGGCAGATAGAATATAATGTGGGAAAATGTGAGATTATGTACGTTGGCAAAAAGAATAGAGGAGCTGAGAATTATTTAAATGGGGAAAGACTGCAGAAAGCTACAGAACAGAGGGAATTGGGAGTCCTGGTTGATGAATCACAATAAGCTGTCACCCAACTTCTATGGATGATAGGGACAACAAGTAAAATGTTAGTCTTTATTTCGCAGGGAATGGAATATAAAAGGACGGAGGTTTTGCTAAAGTTATGTACAAGTTACTAGTCAGACCGCAGCTGGCATACTGTGAACAGTTTGGGGCCCATTATCTAAGGAAAGATACATTGACACTGGAGGCAGTCCAGAGAAGGTTCTCTTGGCCGATAGCTGGTATGCAGAGAATGTCTTATGAGGAGATGTCAAGTAAATCAGGCCTGTACTTGTTGGAATATAGAAGAATTCACTTTTTTTGAAACATACAAGATTCTTAGGGGACTTGATAAGGTAGATGTGGAAGAGTTGATTCCCCTTGCAGGAAAGTGTAGGACCAGAGGGCATAATCTCAGAGTAAAGTGTTACCCAGTGAGAACAGAGATAAAGAGGAATTTCTTCTCTCAGTGGATGGCGAATCTGTGGAATTCTTTACCACAGAGAGCTGTTTGAGGCTGGGCCACGAAGTATGTTCAAGGCTGAGATAGACAGATGTCTAATCAGTGAGAGATTCAAGGGTTGTGGGGAAAAGGCAGGAAGGTGGATTTCAGAATTGTCATATCAGCTGTGATCTCATTGAGTGGTGCAGCAGACTCAATGCAAAAGTCATTTCACCACCTTAGCAACATATTGCTTCTTATTCCTTTCTCACTCCAATATTTATCTAGCTTCCTCTTAAATGCAGTGAGTTCCCAGATGCAAAGGTTTGACTTGCTCATATCATCGAAGTAAAACATCAAAGCTTCGGAAGAAAGTGTTCAGTCCAATGTTACCATGGTCCTGCTCTACAATCAGATTGCAAAATCTTTTCCAATCTCATGTTGATTGCCTGATCAGGTATCATAGTGTTAATGTATTCCTGGTATAAAACTTAAGCACCTGAGAACATGCATGAAAACATAAAGTCTCAGAAGCTATTTGCTTTTCTCTAGCTATAATTCCCAGTACATTAATGCACTCTGAACGCGTATTCTGAAGTATTTTGTGCAAATTTGAAGTGTCACATCTGCAGTCATGGTAACTAGACTGACATCAAGAGGAAAACACAGCCTTAGACAACACAACACTGAAAATGGTGCCAACATGCCAGGAAGTACTGTGTGACTTTCTTCATTGCACATTATAATTGGCATATCCGCTTGGCTTGGTTGGCTTTTGAATCAGAACGTGTGGATTCAAGTCCCCATCAAGCAATAATCTGGACTGACATTCCAGCACAGAACTGAGCAAGTGCTGCTTTGTCAGAGGTCTTCTCTTTTGGATAAAACATTAACACTGTAATTTGAGCACAACAATGTCCTGTAAATGGTGGTGAGAAATAACATTAATCTGTTTTGATGATGCTGCTTGGTGAATAAGTACGGCCCACGACATTGGAAGGACCCTGCTGTTCTCCTTCAGGTAGTGTAGTCTCTAGTCCTGCCTCCTCCTTAGGCCATTTCCAACAACAACTTGCATTATATAGCAGTTTGCACAGTAAAACATCCCAAGGCACTTCACAGGAACAATGTATTGCTCATATAAAACTTAAGCACCTGAGAACATGCAGGAAAATGCAAGACACTTCACAGGAATATCTCCAAAAAAAATTACAGAGTCACATAAGAAAATATTAGGCCAGGTGACCAAAAGATTGGAAAAAGAAATAAATTTCAAAGGAAGAAAGATGCTAGAATTGAAGAAGTACAGATATCTTTGGGTGAGAGGGGTAGGAGATTACAGAAGCAAGGAGGGTTTAGGTCATGGAGCAATTTGAAAATAAGAGAAAGAAGTTTAAAATTAAGACATAGGCAGTCTAGGGGCTATTAAGAGCGATGGTGAATGAGGTTTGTTATGAGTTTATGCATGAACAATAGATTTTTAGATGATCTCAAGTACACAGAGGGTGGAAAGTGGGACACCAGCCAGAAGCTTATTAAAATAGTCAAACCTAGAGATATCAAAAACATGGATGAGAGTCTTAGCTGTGGTCAAGTTCAGACAGCATAGAGCTGGGCAAAGTAATGGAGGTAGAAAGTCTCAGTGATAGTCAGAATATAGGGTCAAATTTGACACCAAAGTTGCAAAATGTCTGGTTTTGCCTCAGACAGTTTGCATGGAGAATAAAGCATCTGTGACCAAGGAATATACTTGAAGACAATGGCTTTGGACTCCTCAATATTTAATTGAAAGAAATTTCTGCTCAGCCAGTACTGGATGGCACAGCGGAAAGGTAAATATCAGTGGCGATGAAGTGAAGCTGGGTTTTGTCAGGATACATGTGGAAAGTGATGCTGTGTTATGGATGATATTGCTGAGGGGTAGCATGTAGATAAAAAATAAGGGGGATCAAAGTTAGATTACTTTTCCACATCTACCTTATCAAGTCCCCTAAGAATCTTGTATGTTTCAGGTGGTTCCCTGGCTAAGACAAGAAAGATAAGAATGGAACCAAGTACTGCACTCCCAACCCAGTTGGATGATGGTAGAGAGGCACTAAGAGGAAAGGTTTCATCAATGGTGCCAAAGGCTACAGTCAAGTTACGCAGGTTGAAGAGGGACAGTCTTATTTTGTTCCACTCACATAGGATGTCATTTTGGCTTTCAGTTCCAAACTTTCAGTTCTAAAATCCATGCTCCTTCTCTGACTCTTGTTTGTGGCTTGACGGTCATCTTCCAGTATATCTTGGGTTTTCTGAAAAATGCAAAAAGACATAAACCGTAAGTTAGTAAATGAAAGTTTAAGGGGCATAAGCTAAAAGAGAAGCAAACAGAAGAGATAAATTATAGACTCTGCGGGAGTGATCAAGGCAACAAGTAGACAAACAGAGAGAGAGACTGTAAGGCATTGTGTGAGAACCACTCAAAGTAAGACTAAAGCAGACAGTGGGAGTTATGCACCTTTGGAATATCTCTCTCCAGGCAGAGCTAGGGGGGAGATGAACTAGTAAGGGTAAATTGTCTGTAGATGACAATTAATGATGTGGGATGCAGAGCATCAAACTGAAACATGAGCATACCAAACAGTTGTCAGTGTGAACTGGCAAAGCTGAACTGCTGGATCAGACTTGATTAAAAACACATCTGGTAAAGCCTCATTTGGGAATTCATCGCCTGAGGGTTCAAGTAAGCACGAAAAGAGCAGTTGTCAATAATGGATGCACAGCAAGAACCCAATAGAGCATCACTGCCTGTAGAGATACAGCATAGCTCAGCACTGAAGTAAGTAGAGAACTATTCTGGGTACATTTTCATTTGCTATTTCACAGTTTGAAAGCTTAAAGAATGTCAAGTGAAAAGCTTCCCCTGGAGTCTGGGAAGGAATGTAATTATTAACCTCTTCTTCTGTAGAACAGTTGTCAGTCTGTCATAAACCTGTACCAAGCGTACTGCTCCTTTTATCTCATAAGATTGGTGCAGTTTCATTCTTTTAGGATTCACCGTTAGATACAAGTGAATGCTATGCAAAAAAATCTCCATTTGGTTTTAAGTTTATTTGCACAAATAGTCAAAATTCATAATTAAAATTCAACAGCTAAACATTTAGGCTAAACATTTCACATACAGAATCTAAGAGTTTTAAATAATGAGGACAGATAACAAAGGCAAAAAACACATTGTCGTACAGGTGTTGGATAAAAACCTAAAGGAGAAAAAAATTGCAGGGATTTCGCAAAAGAGCAAGTGAGTGAAATGAAAGGGTGAGCACAGATACAAAGGAACAAATGGTCTCCTTCAGTACTGCATTATTGTATGATTCTGAAACTTACAGGTCCTCCCCCAATCCCTTTAGTTTAAGACAGTGAATTGGATACTTTTCAAAAAGACTCCTATCAATTGGCTCCCAATATTGAAGACACGAAACAGGGTGCTCCTCTCCAGGGGCTCTCTCCTCACAAGAGAACAGGGCAGTACCAGGAGGCACTCAGCCAGAGGTAGAACCACAGACAGGCCCTTTTGCTCTTTCCACTGAGGGCATTGCAGAAGAGGCTTGGCTCTCTAACTCCACCTTGCTCCCCTCAAACCTTTGGAAGTTGAAGCTGAGGATTGTGTGAACCTGTCTCTGTTAAGAAACCCTAGGCACATCTGACCTATATAGACACAAGCGCCCCAGGGTCACTCAGGCCTATGGGCTCCACAGATGAGCAGGCTCTCTCCACCCCAGATGTGGAACCGGGGAGTGAACTGTGTCTTAGTGATAGAGAGAGAAAGAAAAAAACTTATTGAGGGTACTTTGGCGGTACAGATGGAAGAGACTTATACATCACTCTCAGCTTTTGCAAAAACATTCCTGATTTTAACTTCCATGTGATTGTGAGTCTCTCTCTGTGTCGGCGTTAAATGCACATTCACACCAGAATAATCAAGATGGATACTGATGTCAATTTGTATGGAGGAGGGTTGCCCATTAATAGTGCCCTGAGCTGAGTCCACCAGTTATCCATTCTGATTTCCTTGTCAAGTTTTAAGAGCATAAGAAATAGGAACAACAGTAGGCCATCTGGCTCTTTGAGCCTGCTTCACCATTCAATAAGATCCTGGCTGATCTTTTCGTGGACTCAGATCCACTTACCCGCCCACTCACCATAACCACTAATTCCTTTCCTGTTCAAAGATTTACCTATCTTTGCCTTAAAAACATTCAACGAGGTAACCTTACTGCTTCACAGGCCAGGGAATCCCACAGATTCATAACTCTTTGGGTGAAGAAGTTCCTCCTCAACTAAATCCTAAATCTGCTCTGTCTTATTTTGGGGCTATCCTCCAATGATGTCTAACTTGTTTGGCAAGGTGAGAGGCTGAATATGAATGGGACAAGTTGCGCTGTTAACAAGGCATTTAACAAGCAGTAATCCCCGTTCAACAACGTCTCACCACTGCCTAGTGAGAATCCCATTACAGTGCTTTGAAAAGCATAAAAGATGGAGCAAGATCATCTCAATGTTCAGATGTGCTTCATTCGACTTCCTGACTGATTCTGCTATACATCTCACCATAGTCTCTGTTGCTCAAAGGCCTGTAAGATTTTGTCCAGATACAAACACTTTGAGGGCATGTCTTGGGGAAGGCGATGGCATTGTACTGCTGGCCACAAAACAGAAAATAAGAGCTAGAAACTAAATATAGGAAGTGATCTTCCACAAAGATAAGGATCGTGATCACTTTTGTTCATCACTTACATGACCAGTTTGGAGTCCATATGACCATAAAGTACAGAAGCAGAAGTAGGTCATTGAGTCTACTCAGCTATTCAATGAGATCATGGCTCATCGTCAACTTCACTTTCCTGCCTTTTTGCCACAACTTGTTTCCCTGAATGACTAGAAGTCTGTCTATTTTAACTTTGAATTTATTTAATGACCCAGCCTCAAAAGCCCTCTCGGGTAAAGAGTTCCACAAATTCACCACTCTGTGAGAGAAAAAAAATTCCTCCTCATCTCTGACTTAAATGGGGACTCTGGGAAACAAAAGAACAACTTTTAAAGTTGTGACAACACATTGTTGGGGTGACAGTTAATTCTGAGTACGATCAGAAAAGACCTTAATTATTGGCAGCATGATGTGTAATTGATAAACAAATTCCAAGATATCAAAGTGTGAGGTTTTTTATTTTGCTGGGACGTCTAGGTGTTTATGTACTCCTTGGCAAATAAGAGCCTATATGGAATAGAGGTGCAAAAGGGAGCTGGTTGTCAGTGCAGAGATTTATAAATCACTAAATGTAGTGCTATGAATTAATATGGCCATTAATAAAACACACCAAACCACCAAAATTCAATTATAGATGGATACAATTGAAAAGTAGTGGGGTTTTGTTAAACTGATATGTTAGAATTAGAATTAGAATTAGAATTAGAATTAGAATTAGAATTAGAATTAGAATTAGAATCAGAATTAGAATTGGAATTAGATTTTATTGTCACGTGTACTCAAGTGCAAGTGATAAAGGAGTACAGTCACACATGTACAAAGTCACCATTCCCAGAGCCATCTTAGGTACAAATGTACCTACGTACAAAAACTTAGGTACAAAGTACAAAAATAAGGAAATAAAGTTAAAAGCTCAACATTAAAGTCCCTTAAGTGCTTAATCATGCTAGGCTCACAGACCCCACAAGTGTTCAATCTCCTCTGCATTGGGCTTGATCTCCTCTTGTTTAAATGAGATACTCAACAGGTCAGACAGCATCTGTGTGGGCAGAAATAAAGTTAATGTTTCAGGTTGATGACCTATCAGCAGGACTGAAAAATGCAGGCAACAGGTTCTGCAGGGAAAGAGAGGAGAGGAAGAAAGAACAAATGGAACGGTTGTCCCTATTTGATCTCTAACTTCAGGAAAGACTGAACAGGCTGACATCTTCTCTAGAAAACGGTGAGGAATAACATCTTAGAGGTTCGTAAGATAATACAGGTGTTTGATCAGCTAGATGTGGAAAAGATGTCTATGCTTGTTGAGGACACAATCTAAAGCCCATAAAAATGACAGTCCCTAATAAATCCAATGGGGCACATGTTCTCAGGTGGAGTTCTGCCAGAAAATTTTGAAAGGTCCATAGAAAATACTTATATGAACCAAAAGTGCTGCTTAATATTAGTGATAGAAGCCAGAACGATGCTGTCACCTGGTGACTCCCTCAAGAATTGCAGCTATGAGATCTTATATTAAACAAAGTTTCAGTCACTGATGTCTTCTCTTCAACAGGGTCCCCTAGGGTCGCCATATGATGTCCTCCCTTGGCTGATGACTCTGTCCTCCTCCACGTTGAGCACCATTTGGAAGAAGCACTGAGGGTGGCAAAGGCACAAAATGCATTCTGGATGGGAGATTTCAATGTCCATCACCAAAAGGGGCTTGGCAGCAACTGATTGAGCTGGTTGGGATCTTAAAGACATAGCTGCTAAGGCTGCAGCTGGAGATAAGAGAGCTAACAAGAGGCAGAAAGAAACATGACCTCATGCTCACCAATTGGCCTGCCTCAGATGCAATCATATGAGCAGTATCTGTAAACATGATAACCTCACAGTCCTTGGGGAGACAAAGTCCTCCCTTCACATTGAGGATTCCTTCCGTCGTGTTGCATGACACTATCACTGTGCTAAATGGAATAGGCTCCAAATAGATCTCTAGCATCTCAAGACTGGCAGTATTAGGCTGGAGTATTTATTCTATCATGCTTCATCAATGACCTTCCATCCAACAATAACAATGTTCAGCACCAACCATGATTCCTCAGACACTGAAGCAGTCCATATCCAAACTAACCAAACCTGGAATTATCTATGGCTGGGCTGACAAGTGGCAAATAATATTCACACCACGCAAGTGCCAGGGAATGACCATCTTTAAAAGAGAGAAACTAACCATCACCCTTTGAAATTCAACAGTATTACTATCGCTAAATCCTCCAGTATTAACATCCTGGGGTTTTCCATTGACTAGAAACTGAACTGGACTAGCGTTTAAATACAACCGTCAGGGACTAGAAATCCCGCAGCAAGTAACTCAGCACCTGACTCTCCAATGCCTGTCCATCATCCACAAAGCACAATTCAGGATTGTGGTGGCATACTCACGTGCCTGGATAAATGCAGCTCCAACAATATTTAACAGGCTTGACACCATCCAGGAGAAGGCTGACTGCTTGATTGGTACCACATCCACAAACATCCACTGCAAAAAGTTCACTAAGGCTCTGTAGACAGCTCCTTCTAAATCCATTATAACTACCATCTAGAAGGACAAGGGCAGTGGATATTTACAAATGTCAGCAACTGCAAGTTCCCTTCCAAGCCTCTCACCTTACAACTTGGAAGTATGTCACTGTTCCTGCAGTGTTACTGAATCAAAATCTTGGAACTCCCTCCCTAATGGCATTGTGGGTCTACCTACAGCATATGGCTGTGGTGGTTCAATGTGGCAGCTCATTTCCACCTTCTCCAGAGCAACCAGGGATGGCCAGTTAATACTGATGCAGCCAGCACTGCCAACATCCCATTAATGATAAAACAAATATTTTGACAAGAACCAACTCCCTGCTGGACTAAAACTTATCCACTGTACTGAAGCCACTTCCCAGCAGAGAACTGGAATGATCTTTACTGGTTCAATTTCCAGTGGTTGGCCTCCCAAGTCTCTGGGCTCCGCTAACATCAGAAGTTGAGGCAACTGTCTTCAGTATAGATGGTGGGGTTAAAATGGGCCAATTGTAACATTTTAGCTACTTTGATGTGTCAGTGTCTACAAATATTTTTAGGCTCTATGCACCATGGAAAATACACACCTTATGTTAGAATGTTTAACAGACCCACACTCACAATTGCATTAATCCCCCTCCCAGTTATCCAAGTAGTTTGATTTTTCCCCAGAATATTCCCTCTATGAAAAAAATTCCCTTTCTTGTGTAAAAATCTAACTCATAACTTGGATTGTGAATCTGGTAAGTGGAATTGAGGATTGCTAATGTCTTTCAGGAAATCTGCCATCCTCATCTGGCCTGGCCTACATGTGACTCCAGACCCACAGCAACGTGTTTGGCTCAACCGCCCTCTGAAATGGCCTAGCAAGCCACACAGTTGTATTAACCACTATGAAGTCTGAACAAAGAAATGAAACCAGATGGACTACCTGGCAAAGACCTGGGAACTGGAAAAGACAACAGCAGAAACAGCCCTGTCGACTCTGCAATGTCATCCTTACTAACATCCGGGGCTAGTGCTAAAATTGGGAGAGCTATTTCACAGACTAGTCAAACAACAGCCTGAGATAGTCATTCTCATGGAATCATTCCTGACAGACAATGTCTCTGACACCACCATCACTAGCCCTGGATATGTCCTTTCCCACCAGCAGGACAGGCCTGGCAGAGGTGGTGGCACACAGTGGTATACAGTCGGGAGGGAGTTGCTCTAGGAGTCCTCAAAATTGACTCCAGACTCCATGAAGTCTCATGGCTTCAGTTAAACATGGGCAAGGAAACCCCCTGCTGATTACCATCAGTAATGAATGAACAATGAATGTGTACTCCTTCATGTTGAACAACACTTGAAGGAAGCACTGAGGGTTTCAGGGTGCAAAATGTACTCTGGGTGAGGGATTTCAATGTCCACCACCAAGAGTGCTTGGCAGCAGTGCTACAGATCAAGCTGGTCAGGTCCCAATGGGTGTACCAACTTGACTCAGTCTGTCGCAGGTGGTGAGGGAACAAGCAAGAGGGAAAAACATACTTGACCTCATCCTTACCAGCCTGCCAGCTGTAGATGCATCTGTCCATGACAGTATCGGTAAGAGTTACCACTGCACAGTCCTAGTGAAGATAAAGTCCTGCCTTCACATTGAGAATATGCTCCATCATGTTGTGTGACCTATAACTATGCTAATTGGGACAGATGACGAACAGAACTAGCAACTCAAGACTGGACATCAGTGAGGCACTATGGGCCATCAACAGCAGGGACCTTATACTCCAGCACAATCTGCAACCTCATTGCCTGGCTTATCCCCAACTCAACTGGTATCTTTAATCCTGGTTCAATGGAGATTGCAGGAGGGTATGCCAGGAACAACACCAGACCTAACTGAAATCGAGGGTGTCAACCTGGTAAAGTTATCAAATAGGACTATTTGCATGCCAAACAGTATAAGCTGCAAGTCATAGTCAGAGCTAAGCGACCACACAATCAATGGATCAGATCGAAGCTCTGCAGTCCTGTCACATCCAGATGACACAATTAAACAATTGACTGGAGGAGAAGGCTCCACAAATATCTCTAACCTCAATGATGAAAAAGTCTAACACATCAGTGTAAAAGATAAAGCTGAAGCCTTCACTGTAATCTTCAGCCAGAAGTGCCAAGTGGTTGATCCATCTCGGCCTCCTCTAGTGGTCCCAGCATTACCGATACCACCCTTCAGCCTATTCAATTCACTCCACGTAATATCAAGAAACAACTGAGGCACTGGCTACCGCAAAGGCTATGGGCCCTGACAGCATTCCAGGACAGTCCAAGTCTTGAAGACTTGTGTGCCATAACTTGCTGGTCCCCTAACCAAGCTCTTCCAGTACAGTTACAACACTGGCATCTGCCCAACAATGTGAAAAATTGCTCAGGTCTGTGCTGTACACAAAAAGCAGGACAAACCTGACAAATTATTGCCCCATCAGTCAACACTTGATCATCAGCAAAGTGATGGAAAGTGTCATCAACAGTTCTAGCAAGTAGCAGCTGCTCAGCAATAACCTGCTCAGTGATGCCCAGTTTGGGCTCCACCAGGTCCACTCAGCAACTGACCTCATTACAGCCTTGGTTCAAACATGGACAAAAGAGCTGAATTCCAGAGGTGAGGTGAGAGTACTAGTGTGGCATCAAGTGTGGCATCAAGGAATCCTAGCAAAACTGCAATCAATGAGTATCGGGGCAAACTCTCTGCTGGTTAGGGTCATACCTGGCACATAGGAAGAAGATTGTGGCTGTTGCAGGTCAGCCATCTCAGCTCCCAGATATCTTTGTATGATTTCCTCAGGGTGGTGTCCTCGGCCCAACCACTTTCAGCTGCTTCAACAAAGACCTTCCCTCCATCCTAAGGTCAGAAGTGGGGTTGTTCGCTGATGATTGCACAATGTTTAGCACCATTTGCAACTCCTCAAATACTGAAGAAATCCATTTTCAAATGCAACAAGATCTGGACAATATCTAGGTTTCAGCTGAAAAGTAGCAAGTAACATTCATGGCACACAAACACCAGGCTGTGATCATCTCCAATAAGAGACAATCTAATCACCGCACCTTGACATTCAATGGTGTCACCATCACTGACTCAACATCCTTGGGGTTTCTATTGACCAGAAACTCAATTGGATTCACCACCTAAACAGTAGCTACAAGAACAGATCAGAAGCTTGGAATACTGTAGCGACTAACTCACCTCTTGACTCCCCAAAACCTGTTCACTATCTACAAAGCACAAGTCAGTAGTGTGATGGAATACACCCCACTTGCCTGGATGAGTGCAGGTCCAACAACACTCAACACTGTCAACATTCAGGACAAAGCATCTCACTTGATTGCTAACATATCCACAAGCATCCACTTCATCCAACCCCCATGCTCATTAGCAGCAGTGTGTACTCTCTACAAGATGTACTGCAGAAATTTATCAAAGATCCGAAGACAGCAACTTCCAAACCCATGACCACTTCCATCTAAAAGGACAAGGGCAGTAGATACATGGGAACACTTCCACCTGCAGGTTACCCTCCAAACCACTCACCATCCTGACTTGGAAATATATCATGTTCCTTCACTGTCACTGGGTCAAAATCCTGGATTTCCCTGCCGAAGGACATTGTGGATCTACCTACAGCAGATGGATTGCAGCTATAACAAAGAATAGAAGGGTTCAGAAACAAGAAATTTGAGAACTACAGCCAAGAAATTTCAGGACAAACTTTGCCTAGTCAATGGTAAAATGTGGAACTCTTTTACACTGCAAATGGCTGAGGTGAATTGCACTGATGCATTTGAGGGAAACAAATGGTCAATTTACATTATATACAGTGCCTTTTATGACCACAAGGTGTCCCAAAACAATTCACAGCTAGTGAATCAGAGATAGTAGGAACTGCAGATGCTGGAGAATCCGAGACAACAAGCTGCAGGGCTGGCTGAACACAGCAGGCCAAGCAGCATCATAGGAGCAGAGAGGCTGACGTTTCGGGCCTAGACCCTTCATCAGAAAAGGGGGAGGGGAAGGGGGTTTTGAAATAAATAGGGAGAGAGGGGGAGGCGGATAGAAGAGGGATAGAGGAGAGGATAGGTGGAGAGGAAACAAACAGGTCGAAGAGGCGGGGATGGAGCCAGTAAAGGTGAATGTAGGTAGGGAGTTAGGAAGGGGATAGGTCAGTCCAGGGAGGACGGACAGGTCAAGGGGGCGGGATGAGGTTGGTCGGTAGGAGATGGAGGTGCGGCTTGAGGTGGGAGGAGGGGATAGGTGGGAGGAAGAACAGGTTAGGGAGGCAGGGACGAGCTGGACTGGTTCTGGGATGCGGTAGGGGGAGGGGAGATTTTGAAACTTGTGAAATCCACATTGATACCATTGGGCTGCAGGGTTCCCAAGTGGAATATGAGTTGCTGTTCCTGCAACCTTCGGGTGGCATCGTTGTGGCACTGCAGGAGGCCCAGGATGGACATGTCGTCTGAGGAATGGGAGGGGGAGTTGAAATGGTTCGCGACTGGGAGGTGCAGTTGTTTGTTGCGAACCGAGCGTAGGTGTTCTGCAAAGCGGTCCCCGAGTCTCCGCTTGGTTTCCCCGATGTAGAGGAAGCCACACCGGGTACAGCGGATGCAGTATACCACATTGGCAGATGTGCAGGTGAACATCTGCTTGATGTGGAAAGTCTTCTTGGGGCCTGGGATGGGGGTGAGGGAGGAGGTATGGGGGCAGGTGTAGCACTTCCTGCGGTTGCAGGGAAAAGTGCCGGGTGTGGTGGAGCTGGAGGGGAGTGTGGAGCGGACAAGGGAGTCACGGAGAGAGTTGTCCCTCCGGAAAGCAGATAAGGGTGGGGAGGGAAAGATGTCTTTGGTGGTGGGGTCGGATTGCAGATGGCGGAAGTGTCGGAGGATGATGCGTTGGATCCGGAGGTTGGTGGGGTGGTACGTGAGGACGAGGGGGATTCTTTTTTGGTT
>NC_063335.1:35332485-35351515 GCF_021869965.1 Rhincodon typus
GAAACGTCAGCCTCTCTGCTCCTATGATGCTGCTTGGCCTGCTGTGTTCATCCAGCCCTGCACCTTGTTGTCACAGCTAGTGAAGTACTTTTAAAGTAATTACTGTATGGAATATAGAAAGTTAGATAAAACACAAGAGAAAGGACCCAGAAGAATATGTTCATGAGGTGAAATGAAATGGAGGGGGATTGTGGGATAGAGGGCTCTATGGAGAGTGCCACTGACATAAACTAAAGTATTGTTTGGATTGTATGTTTTGCATTCAGAAGCTTTAGTTGGAGTAAACCAATGTGCAGTTTATTATGTCTGATTTATTGCTTTGTTTGAGTCATATGAAAGTCACAAAGTGTTTATAAAGTAGAACAAAGATACAAATGTTCAATTTAGGAATTGGATTCCAACATTTTATTACAGCAGTTAGCAAAGCAATTGCCAAATATGTAGTATTGTTCAATACCAAACCAGGTATCCAAACTTGGATATTTCACCTCATCATTGTCACCAAAATAATTCCAAAACAAATGCTGTGCGTTTTCTGTTGACTACATTAGTTTGCTATGATCTGTATGTGACAGTGGATAAAATGAGACACAATATTTAACATGTTAATAAAGGAAAAATACTGCGGACTCTGGAAAACTATAATAAACACAAAAAATGCTGGAGAAACTGAGCAAGTTTGGCAGCATTAGTGGAGAGAGAAACAGTTAACATTTTGAGTTTGGTTTTACTCTATAAAATAACCTGACACATATTGTGGGTTAGTACTAGAGTCCACTACTGAGGAAGAAACAGCAGAATATTTAGAAAAGCTTAACACAATCAATCAGAGTAACTATGGTTTTGTAAAATGGAAATCATGTTTGACAAATTTGCTAGAGTTCTTTAAGCATGTAACAAGCAGAGATGATAAAGGGGAATTTATGTTGTGCATTGAATTTTCAGAATATTTGAAAAAATGCCACAAAAGAGGTTATTGCAGAAGACAGGAGCTCGCAGAGTATTGAATTAGAATGGATTGAGGATTGGTTAACACGTAAAAAACAGAGAATTGTGATTAGTTGTTCTTTTTCAGGATGGAAAGATGTAGATAATGGAGTGCTACAAGGATTGGTCCTAGAGCCTCAATTACTTGCTATCCATATTAATAATGCGCAGGTGGATGCAGAGGGCAATGTATCCAACTTTGTAGGAGGGCATTTTCTGATTAGGGCATAAGAAATCTGCAACAGGATGATAGAGATAGGTTGAGTGAGTGGGCAAAAACTTGGCAGGTGGAGTTTTAAATAGACAAATATGAGGTCATGTACTTTCATAGGAAGAATCAAAAGGCAAACTATTACTTAAATGGAGAGAGACTCTAAAAACGTTCAGTGCTGAGGGATCTAGGCGTTCTTGTGCATGAAATACAGGTCCAATAAGCAATTAGAAAGACAAATGGAACTTTGATCTTTATTCTTAGAGTTTGAATATATCAAAGCAAAGTTTGTTAGAACTGTACAGGGTGTTTGCAAGTCCAAATTTGGAGTACTGCATACAGTTTTGGACCCAATATTTTAAAAATTACATACTGGCATTGTTGGCTGTTCAAAAGACATTCACTAGGTTGATTCTTGAGAGAAGAAGTTGACTTATCAAGCATGGCTAAACAGGTTAGGCTTTTGCTCATTGGAGTGTAGAAGACTGAGGGGTGATAGCATTGAAACATACAAGATTCTAGGGAGATAGCAAGAACTGCAGATGCTGGAGTCAGAGACAACACAGTGTAGAGCAGGAGGAACTCAGCAGGCCAGGCATCACCAGAGGAGCAAGCAAATTGATGTTTTGGAGTGAGACCCTTCTTCAGAAAGGGGGAGGGGTAAGGGAACTGGGAAATAAATAGAGAGGAGGAGTGGGTCTGGGGAAGGTAGGTGGGATGATGATAGGTGAGTGCGGTAGGGAGTGGTGGGGATTGGTCAGTGAGGTAGGAGGGGCAGATAGGTGGGAGAGAAGCTGAACAGGTTGTGTCAGGTCAAGGAGGTGGGGATGAGAGGGAGGGTTGGACATGGGATGAGGCTGGGGGTGGGGAGATTTTAAAACTTGTGAATTCCATGTTTAGGCCTTCGGGCTGTAGGCTTGATATGAAAGGTTTGTTTTATGTCTTGAATGGAGGTGACTGGGGAGGTGTAGGGGCAGGTGTAGCACTTCCTGTGGTTGCAGGGAAAGGTGCCGGGGCTGATGGGGCTAGTGGAGAGTGTGGAACGGACGAGCGAGTCGCGGAGAGAGCGGTCCCTACGAAAGACAGATAGGGGTGGGGAGGGAGATATCTCTTTTGGTTGTGGGGTTGGATTGTAGGTAGCAGAAGTGGCGGAGAATGATATGTTGGATGCGGAGGTTGGTGGGGCGGTATGTGAGGACAAGGGGGATTCTGTCTTTATTTTTCTTGGGTGGAGGGGGTTTGAGGGCAGAAGTGCGGGAAATGCAAGAGATGTGGTTGAGGGCATTTTTGATCACTGGAGGGGGGATGTTACGGTCCTTGAAATAGGAGGACACCTAGGATGTGCGGGAGTGGAATGCTCCATCTTGGGAGTAGACGTGGTGGAGGCAGAGGAATTGCGAGTAGGGGTTGCATTCTTGCAGGAAGGTGGGTGAGAACTTGACAGGGTAGATTTGAGATAATGTCTCCACGAGCGGAGAAATCTTGAACTAGGGGACATGATTACAGAATAGAGAGGAACTTATTTAAAACTGAGGTGCAAAGGAATTTTTTCTCCTGGAGGATAGTGAGTGTCTGGAATTCTCTACGCCAGAGAGTTGTGGAGACAAGATCACTGCAAGTATCTAAAGGAGTGGGATCAATTTGTTTAAGTATCAGGGAGTTGACAGTTGTGCTTAGGTGGGTTGAAAAAGGCCTGGTGCATTATCAGATAAGAATTTGATGAATGTGGGGCGGGCTCAAGGGACAAAAGGCCTACACCTACTCCTGTTTGTTATGTTCTTATGTTTCTACACTACATAAATAAACACATTTTATCCACCAGGGAATCAAGGGATAGGCTCAGCTGGCTGCAAAACCCTGCTTCCCTTTTGCGTGTGTCCGCAACATGGACTAGCATTAATATGTGGTCAGGCTCATCCGAGTAAACTGCTCTACTCCGGCAACTCCGGCAAAACTACTGTTTCAAAAAAACCTTAGCTATTCTACGCAAGGCACCCCCTGGTGCCCATTTGAGGAACTTCAGAGGCCTCTCCATGACGCTCGCAGCACTGGGCGTGCGCAATCTGGTTAGAGCGAGGCGGCGGCTGGTACGGGTGCGCGCTCGGGGCCCGGGGGCCGCGCACGCGAATGAGCGCGCGGGGTAAGACCGGAACCGGAAGTCTCCCCTGTCCTTCTCTCTTTCTGCTGTCGACGGCCGCCATGGTGAGTTGTGAGCGGAATGGAGCTGCCGCTTCAGGGCACTCAGTCCCGCAGCTTCGGGCTGCCTGAGGGCCTCGTCTGTCTTTACTTTACCAACGCAAGCAGCACTAAAGCTTTAGCCCTGCTTCCCCAGGGGGCTACAAGGAGGGGAATTAGTCCCCGCTACCGGGGGACCGCGTGTTCTCGTATCCGGGTCCTGGGCCTCGGGATCCCGCCGGATAGAGTCAGCTCCACCCCAACCCCCATCCCCGGCATCAGAATAGACCCCGAGGCCGCCCGACCCCCGGCCGATCGCGCTCTCTGCATTTCCCTGCTGATTTTGTTCTGTTTTTCAGGTCTACAAGCGGTACGTGGAGATCGGCCGCGTGGCCTATATCGCGTTTGGCCCACACGCTGGCAAACTGGTGGCAATTGTCGATGTTATTGACCAGAACAGGGTAGGTGCACTCACTGATCCATATTTCAGTGTAAATTGTTTAGTTTCAATGAAATTCATCATCGCAGGTCACTATCTTAAATTGGGTAGCAATTTGACGGTCGTGCCCATTGGCAGGGTTGTAATTTATTTGTGTTAAGTATTTCGTCAGTCCTAGCTAAGTCGGTATGCACCCTCTCCTAGTTCAGCGATGTCCAATTTGTTTATTTTTGTTTGAAGATTCCCATTCTCCATATTAAATTAACATGGAAGTGCGAGGTGCAAACTGTCAGAAAACGAATATTAACATACTGAAGTGGATATATCTGCTTCTCATAACAGATTCTTGTTTATACCTGATAGGAATCAGGATAGGCACAATGGAGATCGGTTTGGTGTGAGTGTAGAATCATGTGGGGAACACAGTGGAAGTAGAGCCACTACTTGCTGTCTGGCTGCTGCTCTCTCCTTTGCTTGAGTATGGTCCTCTGGGTGGTCATCTCTATGAAAGATATCATAGCGATTGCAGGGATGGACAGGACTGGCAGCTTAATATTCCAGAGTTTAATGCTAAAAGAAGGATAGAGAGGGGGGGATGGTGATGTTTTAATTAGGGTTAACATAATGGCTGTACTTACAGAGCATATTCCTTGGAATATGTCCAGGGAAATTATTTGGCTGGAACTGAGGAATATGAAATGGATAATCACCTTATTGGGATTGTTGTATAGACCCTC
This sequence comes from Rhincodon typus, assembly GCF_021869965.1. Classification (NCBI taxonomy): domain Eukaryota; kingdom Metazoa; phylum Chordata; class Chondrichthyes; order Orectolobiformes; family Rhincodontidae; genus Rhincodon; species Rhincodon typus. Next base: position 35,337,035 of record NC_063335.1, read on the forward strand.
CCCCCAATAGTCAGCAGGAAATTGAGAAACAAATTTTGCATTTGAGGTCTCAATTATCGGTGGTTATGGCACGGGATTTTAACTTTCCAACTGTAGACTGGGACTGCCATAGTGTTAAGGGCTTGGATGGAAAGGAATTTAATTGTGTACAAGAAAATTTTCTGAATCAGTATGTGAATGTACCTACTAGGGAAGGTGTGAAGCTTAACCTACTCTTGGGAAATAAGGCAGGGCAGGTAACTAAGGTGTCAGTGGGGGAGCAGCTTGGGGCCAGTGACCATAATTCTATTAGTTTTAAAATAATGATGGAAAAGGATAGACTAGATCTAAAAGTTAAAGTTCTAAATTAGAGGAGGGCCAATTGACAGTATTAGGCAAGAACTGTTCAAAAGTTGATGGGGGTGGGTGTTTGCAGGTAAAGGAACAGCTGGAAAATGGGAAGCCTTCAAAAATGAGATAGCAAGAGTCCAGAGACAATATGTTCCTATTAGGGTGAAGGGCAAGACTGGTAGGTGTAGGGAATACTGGATGACTAGAGAAATTAAGTTTTTGGCCAAGAATAAGAAGGAAGCGTGTGTCAGGTTTACAGCAGAGATCGCGTGAATCCCTACAAGAGTATAAAAGCAGTAGGAGTATACTGAAGTAGAAAATCAGGAGGGCAAAAAGGGGACATGAGAACTTTGGCAAATAGGCTTAAGGAGAATGCAAAGGGATTCTGTAAATATATTAAGGACAAGATTCACGAGAGAGAATAGGGCAAGGCCACGTATGTGTGGAACTGCTGACGGTGGGGAAGATACTAAACAAGTGTTTTGCATCAGCATTTCCTTGGATTAGGATTTGGAAGATCGAGAATTGGAGGAAATAAATAGCAACATCTTTGGAAAATGTCCGTATTACAGAGGACGTGGTGCTGGACGTCTTAAAGTGCGTAAAGGTGAATAAATCCCCGGGACCTGATCAGATGTACCCAAGAACTGGGAAGCTAGGGAAGTGATTGCTGGGCCCCTTGCTGAGATACTTGTCTCATCGATAGCCACAGGTGAGGTGCCAACGGACTGGAGGTTGGCTAACGTGGTGCCACTATTTAAGAAAGATGAGGAAAAGCCAGGGAACTTTAGACCGGTGAGCTTGACATTAGTGGTTGTTAGATGGAATCCTGAGGGATAGGTTTTACATTATTTGGAAAGACAAGGACTGATTAGTGGACATGGTTTTGTGCGTGTGAAATTGTGTCTCACTAACTTGATTGACTTCTTTTGAAGAAGTAATGAAGAGGATTGATAAGTACAAAGCAGTGGACGTGATCCAAATGGACTTCAATAAAGTGTTCGATAAGGTTCCTCATGGTAGACTGGTTATCAGAGTTAGATCACATGGAATACGGGGAGAACTAGCCATTTGGATACAGAACTGGCTGGAAGGTAGAAGACAGAAGGTGGTGGTGGAGGGTTGCTTTTCAGGTTGGAGACCTGTGACCAGTGATGTGCCACAAGGATCTGTGCTGCTTTTTGTCATTTACATAAATAATTTGAATGTGAACATAGGTATGGTTAGTAAGTATCCAGATGAAATAAAATTGGCAGTGGAACAAAGAAGGTTACCTCGTTACAACAGGGCCTTGATCAGATGGGCAGTGGGTCAAGGAGTGGTAGATACAGTTTAATTTAGATAAATGTGAGGTACAGCATTTTGGTAAGTCAAATCGGTGTAGGACTCATACATTTAATGGGAAGATCCTGGGGTGTGTTGCTGAGCAAAGAGACCTTGGAGTGCAGGTTCATGATTCCTTGAAAGTAGAGTCGCAGGTAGACAGGATAGTGAAGGTGGTGTTTGGTATGCTGGTCTTTATTGGTCAGTGCGTTGAGTATAGGAGTTGGGTGGTCATGAGGCAGCTGTACAGGACATTGATAACAGTGTGGAGCTGGAGGAGCACAGCTGGCCAGGCAGCATCATTTATTCAGAAAAAGTTTTTCTGAAGAAGGGTCCCGACCGGAAACGTCAGTTTTCCTGACCCTCTGATACTGCCTGGCCTGCTGTGATACTCCAGCATCAGCAGTTCTTACTATCTCTCTGTACAGGACATTGGTTAGGCCACTTTTGGAATATTGTATGCACTTCTGGTCTCCCTGATATGGGAAGAATGTTATGAAACTTGAAAGGGTTCAGAAAAGACGTGCAAAGATGTTGACAGGTTTGGAGGCTTTGAGCTATAGGGAGCGGCTGAATGAGCTGGGGCTGTTTTCCCTGGAGCGCAGAGGCTGAGGGGTGACCTTTTATAGAGGTTTAGAGTGAATAGACCAGGACTTTTCCCTGGGGTGGGTAAGTCCAAACTAGTGGGCATAGATTTAATGTAAGAGGGGAAAGATTTAAAAGGGACCTAAGGGGCAACATTTTCATGCAGAGGGTAGTGCGTGTATCGAATAAACTGCCAGAGGAGGTGGTGGAGACTGGTACAATTACAACATTTAAAAGGCATCTGGACGGATATATGAATAGGAAGAGTTTTGAGGGATTAGGGCAAAACTCATATCCAAGTATTCTGTCAACAGTGCAGGGTGGGTGGGTTGGGAGGGGTGGGAGTTGGGGTAGGAATGTGGGTTGGGGGAGACAGGCTGATGACAAAGATCTGCTGCAGTCAACCTGGAGAGTGCCAAGAGGATCAATGCAACTTTGAGTCTGGAGGAGCTAACTGGCTGGCTTCAGTCACGATTTATTTCCCCAAGATCCATGTTTGATCATTTCCCATGACATTCCAGAACACCCTGAGGAACACCATGGTTAGTCAGTAAATGGTACTAGATTAATTTTAGGATATCTGGTCGGCATTGGTGAGTTGTACTGAAGGGTGTTTCCATGCTATACAGCTCTATGACCCTGCACACTCTAGTTTGAGAACATCTGCTCCAGAACCAGAAGTGATGGATCAAGCTCCACCATCAATCCATGTACAAAAAAAACAACCTGACACTTTGAGTAAAACCGAGAGAACTGTGGATGCTGTAAAACAGGAACAAAAACAGAAATTGCTGGAAAAGCTCAGCAGGTCTGGTAGCGTCTGGAGAGAAATCAGTGACACTAGAAACATTAACTTTGATTTCTCCACAGATGCTGCCAGACCAGCTGACCTTTTCCAGCAATTAGCTTTTTGTTCCTGACACTTGGACTGCTATAATTGGAGGCTATTTTGTAATTCCCAGTCGAACTATAAATCACATTTGCCAAATCACTCCCGAAAGGAAATGATCAAAGATTCCACTTTTTGTAGCTTTACTTTGACGTGAATCAGAGCAAACAGAAATTACACATGAATTAAGAAATTATACCTCAAATAAAAAGTTTCCCTTTTCATGGTTGATGCAGCAAAGACCATGTGGCTACCCCCTTCCTGCTAAATACTGACCATCTTGTTCTGCTTCAGTTGGGGTTCTTTCGGCTATTGCCCCTTCCCCTTTAGAGCTTATCCCCAAACACACCATTTTCCGCTAAGGCAGAAGAATCTGTGTTCCTCTTCAATCTGGCTGATAACAGCAATTGATTTCCCTCCTTGTTGCCACTGTTTTGAACTGTTTGGGGAATTTACCCTTTACTGTGCAATCTTTCTGTGCCTTCCAATGTAAGATTGTTCTTGCAAACTTCAGTGATGAACTGCATCTAATCACCCATCTGTTTTGAATCTCCTAGGCATTGGTGGATGGCCCTTGCAGTGGAGTCAGGCGACAGGCAATGCCATTTAAATGTATGCAACTTACTGACTTCAAGATTCAAATCCCACACAGGTGAGGCCCAGATGTCTTTAACAAAAATTGCATATCCTTTTTATACAAAATATTTAGGTAAATAAAAGCTGAGCTCAAATCAATTCTTCGATCTCTTCAAAATCTTGGTTTGGACTCCAGCCTGGTTTCTGTAATAGGCCAAGTCACCAATGTTTTTAAGTTGAGTTCAAAGATCAGGTTTTGAGTGGACTGAATAGAATAAGTCATAAATTACACAGCAGCATTGCAGAATATGGGGTTGATCATATGGTTTCCTTCCTAGAGTAGCAAATTGCACGGTTGTTACCTAATTATCTATAGCTCAGCTTGGCTGTGCGGGCTCTTTGCCACAGTGTAAATGTCTTATGTGTCACTCACATTACCAAAATGTATTTGATGACTTCAGTTGAAGTTCTTCGCATTCATGCGTGCAGTCTGACAGTTCCTTCAGGTTTTCTTCAAAACAAAAAACGCAGGGAATTCAGGGCAGAACATGAGGTATTTTTGGAACTGGATCATCCAGAGAGTGGTTACAATGGGAAGTAGTAGGGTGGCTGACATAGATGCACTTAAGGGAAATCTGGGTCATTACATAATGGCGCAACAAATCAAATGTTCTGTTCTAGGTTTGGATGAGGGGAATTTGGAGGAGGTTCATGTGAAGATTGAATAAAAGCATATTATTGTTTTGCCTGTGCATTCTATCCAGCTAGATTCCCTGTCATTCATACTGTGTGCTTGTTTTAATATTGTTTGTAAAATATATTTCCAAAACTGCGTGTCATCAGTTTTGACCTAACATTTTGCCATGAGTATGCCTCACTTTGTTGTTTGACCTCCAACTATGTGTATTTCTGCATGGCTGCTCTTGTTAATGTGTCTGTTATTTAAGAAAGTTAGTTTTGTTTGGTAAGCCCACCCAAGAAAGGAGCTTTACTTTGAAAATAAGTAGAACTTTTCTGGCTGAAGAATGTCAACGCTCCATTTACTTTGTATTTTTACTGTTTCAAACTATTTCTGTTGTCTGCCTTATGTTCTGTCACAGGAATTATTTGAGCTTTTTAAATGTTATCTGAAAAATGAATCCTGTCCAAAAAAAAATCTTATGAATTAGGAGTCAGAAGCCTAAAAATAGTTCAACACATCTTGTTAGCTGGATGACTTAAGAGGTATATGTTTTTATATTTTCTTAGTGTTCGTCACAAGTTTGTAAAAGCTGCTTGGGAAAAGGAGAAAATCTCTGAGAAATGGGAAGCCACCCATTGGGCAAAGAAAATTGAAGCCCGTGCAAAGGTAGGTGCTGGACCTGTTTTAGTTTAACTGTAAATTGTGATGAAACACTTTCATATTTGCATTCTAATGAGCATCAATATCTTAATTAACACGTCTGAAAAGAAGAGTTCATTGAATTTGTCTTAACTCTGTTTCTCTCACTCAAGAGAGCCAAAATGACAGACTTCGATCGCTACAAAGTCATGAAGGCCAAGAAAATGGTGAGTTTGCTTTCGCAAGAATAGTGTTTGTTAATATTATCTGGTATTTCATTAAGTCATCAGTTTTAATTCTTTGTCCGTTAATGAAATCAGCTTTGCAGCTTTTAAATCTGTACATTTAGTTTATTTTGTGTTACAGCATGCTTGTACTTAGTGATTGACTGGCTGGTTTAAGTGGTGAGCATACATGATAAAAGGCTTCTTTCATAACTGCTTTACTTAAGTTTCGCACTAAGAAGCATTTCAACTAAAGAGATTTGCCTTATGAGGACATGTCATTAGGTTTCATTGAAATTTATGGTAAATAAGGTTCAGTGGTACTTCTTTCAAAAAATAATCGTCATGACTGTACCAGGAACTGCAAGTAGAGTTACCACACATCAATGTTGTATTCCCTCAAATGTAAAAAGTTATAGAACGTTTCAGTGACTTGGTCAAAGGTTTCAAGCTACTTGGGGTAGCAGATAAGCTTAGTTCAGAAATTACTTCATCTGCTGGGGTGTCTAGAATTGAGAGTCTAAATATTGCAGTCTGGTTTTTCAGAAATAAAATTAGTAAAGGCCTCTACACGCAAAGACTGATACAAATTTGGAACCTTCTCTTGCAAATACAAATTAGTTGAATAATTGTCAACTTTAAATCTGAGAATGATGTAGATATCTGTTAAGGAATATGAGACAGACAGCTATATGGAGTAAGGTTGCAGATCAGCTGTGATTACATTTGAATGATGAGCTTGAAGCTAAATGGCTGACTCCTGTTGCTATTGAACACTGGTATGAGCACTCACTGGAAGCATTTTGCCATTTAGCCCTTTGAGCCTCCTCCACCATTTAAGGGGTCATGGCTGATCTGATTCTGGACTCAGTTGCACTTCAATGTCTGCCCAGTACCCAACAACTCTTATGTTCATCAAGGATCTATCTAGCACCCGTTAAGGTATTCAATGACCCTAACTCCACTGCTGTGGGGGGAGAAAATTCCACAAACTCTCAACCCACCTGGAGAAAATTTTTCCTCATCTCTATCTTAAATACAGAGCACTTCTTAGTTTACAAATATTCCTGGGATGTGTGTATCTTCTGCAGTGAAGACTGCAAAGTGTTTATTCAGTTATTGTGCATTATTACCTTTCTGATTTTTAAATATCTACGCATACTCTAGTTTCTCCCTAATTTTATATGAATCTTCCCTGATTTTACATTATACCCAATCCTCTGACTGGCCACTGAGCTTGAGAGTTATGGTTTTCTTTCAATTTCATGCTATTGTTAACTGTTAGCCACAGATGGTGTGCCCTTCCCATTTTTCTCACTGGAATGTCTCTGCCTGTTATTAAGTAACTCTTAAAATATCTGCCACAGCAACCTGCTGACCTGTCCTTTAAGACATAGGAGCTGAAATTAGGCCATTTGGCCCATCTTGTCTCTTCTGCTGTTCAATCGTGGCTGATAAGTTTTTCAGTTCCATTGTCCCACTTTCTCCCCGTAACCTTTGATCCAGTTGACAGTCAAGAACCTATCTATCTCTGTCTTAAGTATTCTCATTGACTTGGCCTTCACAGCCCTTTGTGGCAATGAATTCCATAGATTCACCACTCTCTCTGGCTGAAGTTTCTTCTTACCTCTGTTCTAAAGGGTCTTCCCTCTTTTTGCTCTCAGGCTCTGCTGTCGGGTCCTAGTCTATCCTGCTAATGGAAACATCTCCCCAATGTCCACTCTGTCAAGGCTGTTCAATATTCTTTAAATTTCTAACTACCGACTCAACCTGCAAGTTTGCCTTAAGAGTATCCTGGACTAGGACTCCCAAGTCCCTTTGCGCTTCAGATTTCTGAATTTCTCCCTATTGCAAAAATAGTCGTTGCTTCTCTTCTTCCTATCAAAGCTCATGACCTTGCACTTTCCCACGTTGTATTCCATCTCCCGCTTCTTTGCTCACTCTCCTAACCTGTCTAAATCTTGCTGCAGCCTCCCTGCCTTCTCAATACTATCTGTCCCTCCAACCAGCTTTGTATCATCTGCAGACTTAGCCAGAATGTCTCAATTCCTTCATCTAGATCATTAATATATACAGTGAAAAGTTGTGGGCCCAACACTGACCCTTGTGGAACATTACCAGTCACCGGCTTCCATCCTGAGGTGGACCCTTATATCCCCACTCTCTGCTTTCTGCCAGACAGCCAAACTTCTATCCATGCTAATACCTTACCTCTAACACCAAGGGCTGTTATCTTACTCAACGGCCTCCTGTGCGGCACCTTATCAAAGGCCTCTGGAAGTCCAGACAGATAACATCCATTGGCTCTACTTTATAAAGCCTCAGAAGTACATCCTTGCTCTTTACGTAACCTGCACGTTATCACCTCAAAGAATTCTAACAGGTTTGCCAGACATGATCTCCCCTTAATGAAACCATGCTGCCTTAGCGCTATTTGACAACGCAGTTCCAAGTACTCTGAAATCTTATCCTTCACAATGGACTCCCAACATCTTACCAACAACCAGGGTCAGGCTAATCGGCCTATAATTTCCCATCTTATGCCTTACTGCCTTCTTAAACAGGAAGGTTTAGTGATTTTCCAGTCCTCTGGGACCTTCCCTGACTCCAGTGATTCCTGAAAGATCACTACTAATGCCTCCACTATCTCTTCAACTATCTATCTTAACCTAAATTAGCGTGTCACTTCATCCAGCTGTCTTCAAACCTTTCATATTTTCAATTGTTTAGATTTTAAATACTGGCTGTTAGTCTGACTCTTCTGTGAAATACATTTACTGATTCAATCATATTACAATCGTTGCTACGTAGAGATACTTCTCGTGTGATTTAAATAAATTAATCTTGTCTCATTGCACATTACTAGATCTAGGATAATTTGCTGAATGGCTGGCCCTAAACTCTAAGAAACTGTCCCAAAAGCAAACTATGAACTCCTCTTCCAGACTACTTTGGCAGTATTGCTAATGTAACCGCTAACTAACAGAGCTACTCCTCCACCATTTGCTGGTTTTCTGTTGTTCCGAATGTCATGGTCGGTTATTCATGTTCCACCTTTTGTCGTCTTAGCCATTGTCCAGAGACATGGTTATATCAGATTATATCTATTTGAGCTGGCAATACATCCGTTTTGTTACAAATGCTATGTACGTCCAGGTTTAGAGCCTTTAGTTCTGTCCTTTTGCTGTTTTTGTGATTTCTAGCCTTGTCTGCTGGTGCACTCTTGAGTTTGTATATTTGTCCTGTCCTCTCCCTTTAAATTATCTCTTTTCACTCAATCCCTGTCCCCCACTATTTAGGTTAAAGCCCTCTCTACTGCTCCAGTACATGTTAGGAGCAAGAGTAGATCATTTGGTCCCTTGAGTCTGCTGTTATTCGGTAAGATCTTGACAGATCTGATTATGGCCTCCACTCTACTTTTTTTACTACCCTTGATAATCTTTGACTCCTTGTCAAGAATCTATCTACCTTTACCTTAATATTCAATGATTCCACCTCCACTCCTCTAGGGGAAGATAATTTGACACTTAAATTGCTTTTTCACAGTGTGTTTATCCTGCTGCTTTACTAAAATGGGAAATGTCCAAATCTCCTCCACTCCATCCCCCACCCCCCAAAAAAAATTGTTGCTGCCCACAAAAGGAAACATTCTTTCAACATTGACCATGTAAAGTTCATTCAGGGTTTTGTACACAAGATTATTTATATGATTCACCAGTACACAGGTCCTGGCACATTTCAGGTGAAGACCATTATAATGATACAGCTTCCACTTCTTGTGGGATTGGTGGCCATGCCCGATGAATCAAACTCATTTCTTCCACACCAATCTTGACTCAACATTCAACTCATTATTACCTTATTCAGTGTATGTCAATTTGCTCACAGCTCAGGTAGTAGACCAAAGACCTTTGGAGGTTCTGCTTTTCACTTTAACTCCTAGTTTCCCTGAGCAGAATCTCTTTCCTAGTTCTATCTATGTTGCTGGTACCTGTGCCAAATGCAATAATAGGATCCTTTCATTCCCATTCCATTTTTTTCTCCAGCCCAGATCATACTTATCTGCATAATTGTCAAACTGAGAGAAATCAATATTTATTTAAAAACTGACTTTTCTAAAATGGCATTTACAGGCTTGTGATAGGTAAAATGTGAAGTAAATTCAATTAAAGATTTGTAATGTTATGCATACTTAGTAGACCCTTTATGATTTGCACCATGGTCACAAAGGGGGGATATGTATGCCAAAGAAATGAGAGTTAACACCTGATGCTGTCACAGTTCCCATTTGGTTGAACAGCAGTGTGTGATCCTGACAATGTTTGCAATGGCTAATAAATCAGAGTGGATTGTGGTAACCTTTTTTTGTTTTTCCTCTCTCAGAGAAACAAAATCATCAAACACGAGTTGTCAAAACTGAAGAAGGAAGCCAGCAAGAAAGCATAAATGTCCATTGTTTCAGCAAAAGAATAAAGTTTATAACAAATTTAAATTGGTCCATTGCTTTACTACCGATGTTCAATATTTTTGAGTAGATTACCAAAGTAAAATATCACATGAAGTTGGAAGTGTTTGTGTTTCATTTAGACTGCAAAATCGTAACTTGTATTACAGTTTTCTCACCATTCCATTACTTAAAACAAAGTTATGGAACTTTTGGAGTTATGGAGGGAAAAGTCTTCGAGTTTGATATCAGACTTGCTCATTGTGCTGATCTTGTAAAAATAACAGCACACTAAATATGCCTGCTGCTACTGTGCAATTAGGCTAGGAGGTTGGGGTGAAAATTTCTAGAGCTGAGTTGATTTATGCCATTGGCCCACGCTTCTAGTAAGTTGCATTAAGTTGGTAGGTGTGCAAACATTGTTAACTGCATCGACTCAGATTTTTGTTTCTCGTCCCACGATTCGTTTTTCGGACTGCTATTGCTTGTATTTAACATTACAGCAAACAAGCAATGATGTGATGTACTGTTTTTAAAGATCGGCATGTCATTCTTTAAAAATGACTCCAGTCCCCATCATCGTTAAATACTATTTAGTGGTCCTATGAATTTATAATATCAAGGTACTAGCTAACATTTAGCATTATCTGGTCCATAAAATTAACACCCATTACTCAATTTAGTAGTTCCGCAAACTATTTGCTGTAGTACTGCTGTTATTTCACAGTTCATTTCCTTGGTATGGTTCCAACCAGTTAATACTGAACAAATCATTACTGCTGAAGTTGGTTAAAGGCGCAGGCTAACTCAAGCAATTCAGAAGTAACATGTGCCATGGTGTATTTATTATTAAGGCTCGCAGACCAACCAGTTTTAATTTTTTCCAGCTTATAGGAGTCTTTGGGAAGCTGCTAGCACTAAACTATGGGAGTTATTTGCCAGCTAGGTTTATTATCAGCAGTGTATCGCAGGAGTGTATAGTGCAGATGCCTTCAATATTACCCCATATTGTATTTGCTCACTCATCAAAAATATTCCTGTAACCTCTTTATATTTAATGGTACACTTAGTGTATGTACTGAACATTTCCCATTACCTTGATTCAAATCCTGTTCTGTTATTAGTGCTGTCTTGACTCTTCATTTGGTAATGACATGATTGTAAAGTTTTCATGCTGATTTTTAAATCCTTTTCTGGCCTTGCCCTTTTCTCTGAATCCTCCAATTATTAAACTGTCATTAGTCTATCCCAAATTTTCATTGCTCCGTCTTTGGCAGCCGTGCATTTAGCTACCAAGCACAGCAAAATTTGAACAGCTTAAAATGCCCAAGGTAAGTCATTGGGAACCACAAAACAAATTTTAATCATGCCTTAATTTATGCATTTTCAGTTATTGATTCTTGCGATGAGAACTAACTTCTAATGGCAAATTTAGAATAATTTATTGTATCTGTTATGTTAGAAACAATAATTGCAACCATAAAACCTGTGTCTGAAATCAAAGGCATTTATATGGATGGTCACTCTATATGTCACTCAAATGCATTTATTTAGAGCACAACACTTTTGCGTAAAAATAATTCAAAACTAAAGTGCGGTGCCTTTTACACCCACTATAAAAAAAAAAACTTGCTGGCTTTTCCAGTGGGTAATACTGATAGAATAAAAAGTTGGATGTCAAAAACAAGGTGCTAAAGAGCTGAATGGGTGTCTCATGCCCCTAGTTGCAGATGTCTAAACTTCAGCGCTTAGTCACCTCCTTACGTCTGCTTCATCATCACACTACCCGCTGCTTTGAACCACATTTACATACGTGGCCTACTATCCTCTGATGTTATTTTGGTACAAGACCTTGCTTGAGAACAATTATTGAACAATGTGTTTGGATGTTTTGACTCTAAAAGCCCTATGTTGTGGTGTTAGGCACTGTCGGGACACTCCTACGCCAGTTGCATCATTTGTGGCTACAAAACCCGACAATGCTGCAAGTGGAAGATACCAGGCATCTGCAAGTCAATTCAGGCTAGTTCATTTTCTTAGGGGCCTGACCTGCAAAATGGAAGCATCAATAACTTCCATGTATTGACAAAGTGGTATTGGAATATATTCAATTCCTTAACATGACTGCAGTGGAGTTAGTACATTATTGCATGTAATGCACGTTAACATTCAGCAGTCCTTGCAGAGCTAGATTATTTTTTAATGGCATACTGTATAAACATGCCACCTATGAGAATATTGTTGACCTGGATTTCCAGTGGAGCCGCAGGTGGAATGTTCTATTGGAGAAGTATCTGCTGCTGTATCAGAAAATGTCTGGCTCCGTTTTTACACCTGAAGTTCACTTCAATATTAATATATACCGGAGTTCATTTATAGAACAAAACAGTTTCGTTTAGTCCTACATTGTTAGAAAGCAGTAGACTTATTATTTTAGGTTAATGACTTGTTGCTGGAACATTCTGGCAAACGGCCATTGACTTGAAATGTTGATTTTAACTCTTGAAAGTGGATATGTTTTGAAGGAATTACATTTTAAAGTGAACTTTTACCTGAATTGACCTTCTGGCTGTTAATCCAGAGACCCAGGTAATGTTCTGGGCATCGGGTTCAAATCCCACCATGGCATATGGTGCAATTTGAGTTCAATGAAAATCTGGAATTAAGAGTCTAATAATGACCACAAATCCATTGTCAGAAAAACCTATCTGGTTCACTAATGTCCTTTAAAGAAGGAAACTGCCATTTTTACCTGTTCTGGCCTACATGTGACTCAGGGCTGAGTACTTTTAGCATTTTTTATTGCTGATCTCTAGCATGTTGCTCATTATCTCGGCTTTATTGTTCACGGATGCGAATTAGCAGGCAGCATTGAAGACCAATCACTCGGTCATTCAATTGTAATAATTAGCATTTCAGCGAATAAGAAACATGGTTCTACACAATCGTTCTTTACAAATACATTTTATTTCACAAATAATGAAAGACTTCTATTGTTCTTGCACTTCAAAATGCCCTTTCTTCAGTTCTATTTTATATCTAAGTTTTTAATCTATAATCAATTATGAAGCAAAGGTTGGATTTTCTTACTATAGTCTTAAGTGTATATATATTTATATATGTGAGAGAGAGATCAGCAGTGTTACATTTTGGATTTCTTTCTTTTACATGCTCAATGCTGCAAGATATTTTACAACAAGTGTACACCTCTAATTTTAAAAAAAAACTCTCATACTTGGAGTGAGTGGTTTAATGTCCCATAGAATCATTGACCGTAATTTGTCAATAATTTAGTTTTTAACCTAAGGTGCTGTATGTAAGACCAGCAAGGATCAAGGGGAAGAAACAAAAAACTGCAAGATGAGATTTTAAAAAGTGTTAAAAGTTCCTGTCAGCAACTAAAGGTTCGAGTTTACCACATGGCAAAATAACCTTTATAAAGCTAGTTAGCTCAGGCTCACTCAAATTTGTGCAACTATAAAGATCAGCTCAACCTTTGCTAGGTGCCAAACCCTACCATTTACATTTTAATGACTAAAAGACAAGACTATCTTGCCAACAATTTTTTCACCAGTTTATTTGGCAGAAGGCAAGCACACAGCTTCCTTTGAGTGCCATAAATAGAAACCTCTAACCCTAATAGCAGCAATGACAGCACGTAGTGAAATACATTGCAGTTTCTCTCATTGTGGAATTAAGCTAGTATTGCATTCACAATCGTCTTAGGCCCAATAATATATTTAAACAATCTTTATCTTTTTTTCTCTGCTGTCATTTTGTTTTTCTGGTCCTCTTTTGATCTTTTTTTTCTCACTAAATTTCTACTGTCAAAATCATGGCTTAGTGTTATCATTCTGCTTTCTTGGTGCATTGGCCAGGATGGAAGCACTATACCAGCTGGATTCCATTGTGCTTTTCAACATTTCCTATTAAATCCAAAAGAACTATAGTATTAATAAGACACCTCAAATGTGGTTTTACATTTTGGTAAAGACTCGCCATTTTGGCATTCTTTTTTCATCAGATCATTTGCATAATGTTTTTCTCTCCAAATATTCAACAGTTATTTTGTTAAGAGCTCACAAAGCATTGAATTACACTAAAAGGAATGTATTATTGACATACAAATGAACATTGAACAGAACAAAACTAAAGTGGAAAATAGAAAGAGAAGTCCACAGAATACAGCTTCACTCATTGGTGTTTGAATCACTTGATTTTCTGATGGGATCATATTGGTAAGGTTTAGCATGTAACCAAGTGACCAGCCTATGCTGCTGTTCTTCACCTGTAACAGGGGAAACAGTGAATTAGATATTTTATGTAATATTAGTGCCTGCAGCAGAGAAAGGTGAAGAAGGTATTAGAATTCAAAGAATTGCTAATACTATCAACGGATAGCACGTATTATGTTTTGTTTTAAAATTTGGGGATGCCTTATCAATGGAAAATAGAATGGAATAGCTAACATTTTAAATACATACCAATATTAAATCATCCCAGCAAAATATTAAAGGTTAAGCCACGTTATGCCTCTGGAATGATATGACCAACTCCTACCATCATGTACAGTGTCACCTCTTTTGTTTTATTTTTAACTCTGGGAGAAGGCTTGTGTCATGAACAATGAGGATCCTGACCAACTTATCCACAATATCTCCATTAGGAATTTTCAGGACCTTAAACCTTACCCAGGGCAAAAACATCTTCCACCTAGAAGTCAACTTAATCAGAGATAGTAGGAACTGCCGATGCTGGAGAATCTGAGACAACAAGGTGTAGAGCTGGA
>NC_063335.1:35351915-35354324 GCF_021869965.1 Rhincodon typus
AGGAAAGCTGACGTTTTGGGTCTAGACCCTTCTTCAGAAAACCTGAAACATCAGCTTTCCTGCTCCTCTGATGCCGCTTGGCCTGCTGTGTTCATCCAGCTCTACACCTTGTTGTCTCAGTCAACTTAATCAATTGATTTTACCAACTGGTTAACGTCAATCAATTTCTGCTTTTATGTGCCTTTTCTTGTACTTACCCGGTCAACTTTTGTCATTTTCCTAACATTCGTTATTGCCCAACTTTTGTAACTAGAAACGAATAATTAACATTGTACAGGCAGGTTTGCTAATGCTGTTAGGATGGATTTAAACTAGATTGGCAGGGATCCTGACAAACATCTGAGAGGGGAAAGCTAAGATGAAATTAAAGTTAAAACATAAGTTAATAAGTCTGGAAGATAGAGTAAAATAGACTCGATAAGAAATAAGTGAGTTTAGCAAGTCTAAAGAAAATATATTTTAATGCAAGGTGCGTGAGGATTAAGATAGACAAGCTGAGGACACAGGTAGATACGTGGATGAATGATACGTGGCTAAAAGATGAGGAAGTTTGCCAACTCAACATTCCTGGGTATAGGCTATTCAGATGAGATGGGGAATAAATAGAGGTGGCATCGCAATATTGATCAAGGAATCAATTAAAGCAGAAGGATCATCAAATAAGGCCATATTGGTAGAAGTAAAAAACAAATGGACCAAACATTTTATTGGATGCGTATTACAGGCCCTCAAATTGTAAACGAGAGAACAAGGATCAAATCCATAATTAAATTTCAAGAAATGAGACTAACAAGTTAAACAGCCTTATAGGTGGCTAAATTGACTTTGTCGGGTTGAGATGTATCCCAGGTTGTTGAGGGAGGCAAGGAAGGCAATATTATGGGCCTGATGGTAATTTTCAGATCTTTTCTGGCCACAGGTGAGGTGTCACAGGACTTGTAATGTTGTCCCATTTTTAACAGAAGTGACAATAGGATAGGCCAGTCAGTTCCGTGAGCGGGCAAGTTATTAGAAAATATTCAGCAGGACAGAATATATGTGCACTTGGAGAGACATAAATTACTCAGTGATAATTTATTAAAGGAAAGTCATGTTTGACAAATTTAATTGAACTTCTGAGGAGGTAACAGAAGTATTGATAAACATTTGATGTAGCTAATGTGGACTTTGGTAAGAAAATATGAATGAGGAGCAAGAGTAGGAAATTCAGCCCCTTGCATCTGCTCTGTTATTTAATACGATCATGGCTGTTTTCATCTCGGCCTCAACTTCACTTTTCTGTCCAATCTCCATAACCCTTCAAAGATTTATTTTTTTCCTCTTTAAATTTACTCACTGTCCCAGCATCTGCTGTAGTCTGGAGTAGTGAATTTCACAGATTCACAACCCTTTGAGAGAAGTAATTTCTCCTCATCTCTGCTTTAAATCTGCTACCCGTTATCCTAAAACTACGACCTCTCATTCTAGATTGCCCCACTTTGTCAATCCCCTTTAGCATCTTATATAGCTCAGATATCCTCTTATTCATCTAGAGACAGTATAGGCCTAAACTGCTCAATCTCTCTTTGTAAGACAAACCTCTCATCTCTGGAAGCAATCTAGTGACCCTCCTCTGAACTGCCTCCGATACAACTGCATCGTCCCTTAACAAATGGGGCCAGAATTCTACACAATACCCCAGGTGCATTCTCACTAATGCCTTGTACAGTTGCGGCAACACTTCCCTGCTTTTATACTCTATTTCTTTAGCAATAAATGCCAAAATTCCATTTGTTTACTTTATTACCTGTTGTACCTGTAATACTAGTTTCCTGTGATTTATGCATGAGGACACACAGAACCCTCTGCACTGAAGCACTCTGAAGTTTCTCTGCAATTGGATAATAAGTTGCCTTTCTATTCCTCTGACCAAAGTGGATAACCGGACACTTATCCACATGAAATTTCATCTGCCAAGTTTTGGACCATTCACCTAATCTATCCATATCCATTTGTAAATTACTTTATTCCTCATGCAAGTTATTTTCCTGCCTATTTTAGAGTCATCTGCAAATTTGACTACTGTTCTTTCTATCTCTGCATCCAGGTCATTAATATAGACAGTAAATATTTGGGGTATGAGGACTGAACCCTGGGACAACCCCCTAGTTACATCTTGCCAAACAGGAAAAGACCTATTTATCCCGACTCTGCTTTCTGTTGATTAGCTAATTCTGTAACAAGCCAATAAATTACCCTTAACCACACATGATTCTACCTTGTGTAAGGCACCTTATCAAATGCCTTCTGGAAGTCCAGACATTCTACGTCTGTAGGATCCCTATTTTCCACCTTGCTTGCTGCATCTTTGAAGAATTCTGGCAAATTAGTCGGACACAATTTACCCTTCATTAAACCATGCTGACTCTG
>NC_063335.1:35354424-35410380 GCF_021869965.1 Rhincodon typus
AGAGATAGTAGGAACTGCCGATGCTGTAGAATCTGAGATAACAAGGTGTAGAGCTGGATGAACACAGAAGGCTAAGCAGCATCAGAGAAGCAGGAAAATTGACGTTTCGGAAACGTCAGCTTTCCTGCTCTTGTGATGCTGCTTGGCCTGCTGTGTTCATCCAGCTCTACACCTTGTTATCTCTGACTCTGATGAACTGTGTTATGATTTTCTAAATATTCTGTTAATATTTCCTTAATAATGGATTCTAACAATTTCCCAATTATACATGTTAAACTAACTGTTCTGTAGTTTCCTATGTTTTGCCTCCTTTCCTTTTTGAATAAGGGCATTATATTGTCAATTTTCAAACCCACTGGAACCTTTGCTACATTAAGGTTATAACCAATGGACAATTATCTCTGTTGCCATTTCCTTTAAGACTCTAGGATGCAGACTATCAGGCATTGCGCTCCTTTAATCCTAATAGTTTGCTCAGTACTTTTTTTCTAGTGATGATAATCCTTTCTATAGCCTCTGTATTACCTATTTCAGTTGGGATGGTACTAGTGTTCTCCAATGTGAAAGCTGAAGCGAATATTGATTTAGTGATCCCATTATTTCTGTACTCGGATCCCTAGTTTCATCCTCCAAGGGATCAACATTCATCTTAACTACTGTCATTCCTTTTACATACTTATAGAAGCTTTTGCTATAGATTTTTATATTTTTCAATAGTTTTATTTCATAACTTACCATTGCTCATTTTATTACACTTTTAGTAAAAGTTTCCCAATCTTCAATTTTGCCGCTCACTTTTGCAAAATAGTATGCCTTAACTTTTATCTCTGTAATATTTTTAATTTCCTTGTTTGGCCATAGATGTTTTTCTTTCTCCTCTTACAATCTCTTTTCCTTTTTGGAATGTATTTTAGTTTGGAGCAGTTCAGTATCTCCTTAAACATCTGCCAATACTTATCAATTGTCCAAGTTGCAGTCTTCTGACCCAGTCCACTGGGGCCAAATCTGCCTTCATGCCTATGTAATTATTTCTGTTTAACTCCAGAATGCTAGTGTACGACTCCAGTTGCTTGCCGTCCAACTGGATTTGAAATTCTGGAATCCTCTGATCACTCTTCCCTTTACTATGAGGTCATTAATCAGTGTGATCTTGTGACAATACTAAATCCAGAACTTCCTGCTGCCTGGTTGATTCCACATATATTGCTTCCAGAAACAATCTCTAATGCAGTCAGTGAACTGTCCCTCAAGACTGCCCTTGCCAATTTGATTAATTCAGTTTATATGCCTATTAAAATCACCCATGATTATTGCTGTACCGTTCTTCCAGACCCGAGTATTTCCTGGTTTATGCTGTATCCCATCGCAGGACTACTGTTTCAGGACCAGTAGATCACTTCCACAAAGGACTTCTTTCCCTTGCTATTTATTTCTATCCAGACTGTTTCTATATCTTGATCTCCAGTGCTGATATCTTTTTCTTCACTAAAGCACTGATCGCCTCCTTTACTAACAAACCTTTAAATGCAGAGAGTATGATTGAGAAGCTCAGGGATGGCACAAAAATTACTAGGGTGGTAGGGAGTGAGGAGGATAGTTGTGAACTGCAGAAGGATATGAATGGAATAGTCAGCTTGGCAGAGCAGTAGCAGGTGGAATTCAATCCAGAAAAGTGTGAGGTATTGCACTTGGAGAGGGCTAAAAGACTGCACGGCTAATAGGGGGACGCTGGAAAGTACTGATGGTCAGAAGGACCTTGGTATGCATTTTCACAAATCCTTGAAGGTGACAGACCAGGTTGATAGGTGGGTAAGGAGACATGTGGGATATTTCCCTTATTAGCCACAACATAGAATACAAGAGCAAAGTGGTTATGCTAGAACCACATATGCACTAATTCAGTCACAACTGGAGTACTGCATGCAGTTCTGGTCACTACATTTATAGGAAGGATGTGGTTATACTAGAGAGGGTGCAAAGGAGATTTACTGGGATTTTGCCTGGATTGGAGGGTTTGAACTATGAGGAAAGATTAGATAGAACTGTTTTCCTTGGTGCAGCAATGGTTGAGAAGGAGAGTGATAGAAATGTATAATATTGTGAGTGACATAGATGGTATGGATAGGGAGGCAATTTTTTTTTCCATTAGTAGAGGGGTTAATAATCAGGGGGTATGGATTTAAGGTAAGAGGGAGGAGACTAAGACGTGAGTACAGAAGAATTTTTTTACACTCTGAGAGAAGTGGGAATCTGCAACTCATTGCTTCAAAGGTTGGTTGAGTCTGAAATTGTTGTAACATTTAAGAAATTCACTTTAGATATTCACTTGTTTTATCATAGCTTCCAGGGCTATGGGCCAAAAGCTGGAAAATGAGATTAATACAGTTAGGTTTTTGTTGACTGGCATGGACACAATGGCTGAATGGCCTCCTTCTGTGCCAAAAAGTCTGAGTCTATACTGAAAACAACACTAAATGTCTTAGTCTGTCACAAATACAAAGGCACAATCTTACACATGGCTGAAAATTTAGTAAATCCAACCACAGGAGATGCTAAAAACGATATCATCCTACACCCAGACTCAGTTCACTTTTCTGCTGTGATTTTGTACACTAAGATTATTAAAACTCAACTTGATCATCACATCAGCTCATTGTTATACTCTGGCTGTGAAAGGAAATGAATTCCCTCTCGCCATCACCAGAGTTGGAAAGATATGGAGAATTGAGCATAATCCCTCTTCGGCCCAAATAAATGGCTGCCAAACAATTGACAAGATGTTTTTACCAAACAATGTTTTGATATTTCTTCACTTACTTCTTTTAGAAAGCTTATCGATTTCCAACTCTCTTGATTGAACTTGTAACCTTGCACAAGTACGGCGTAGATGTAGTTTGCATTAAAACAATACGATCTGCGAAATGAGTCTGACACATTTGGAAATAACTGCTGCACCTACATGACAGGTAATAATGTTAGTTTCCTTCTTGTACTGATAATGATGTCCCTTTTGGTTTTGTGTCAGTCACTATCAATTTGCATTGATTTTGACATATGTCCATAAGTAACATGTAATGTGCGATCTAAGTAGTATGTAATAGGCCATATATGCAGGTGGATATGCAATACACCATACCAGTAAGTCACATGTAACATGAATGTATATATATGTAGCAAACCATAAGTATAAGTAATATGTAAAGGGCCATGTCTATAACTTACAGTCACGCCTTTAAGTTTCATAAAATACACCGACTGTAAGCAGCATGCAATGAGTTGTGCCTGTAAGTAGTATGTAATATGTCTGTGAGTGAGTAAGTTTAGGTTTTAAGCTCAAGATGCACTCTGAATGTAACTCCTGACATTCCATTAGCTTGTTTGCTGCACGCTAATTGTACCTCACACAGGCATTAAAAATATTACCATCTATGAATCTCGAGTGAACTAGCTGGCTTACAGCCGCCCCACCGTCCCCAGTTTGCTGCAGTGAACAAAGTATGACAGAAATTCCACTGATTACCTGATCCCAGTTGTACGAGCAGAATTCCTGAACTGTTGAGTTGAAAGTTTCCATGGGAAAGGAACGGGTTAAATTCAAGGCTTCCATTGAGTAATAGAAACCAGAAAAGGCCTAGATGGGTTTGGATAGAGATGAATAAATGTCACATGCAAAGCTCAAGACCAAACAAGATGGGGAAAGCAAATAAAATATTCCAGTAAAATATTATAGTAACGTACCACAAAGTCTCCATGGATATGTGGTTGAAGTCTTCTTTGTGTCCATTTACCTCCAACATTGATACGTTCAAAACTAAATACTGACAACAACTTCTGCTGACATAGAGCAGAATTTCCAGTTCCTATAAATGTGGCATTGTTGTCAGGCTCATAATCAGATGGTATATCAGCTGCAGTGCATAAACCATCAAATATATACTTCAGTTGGAGAGTCATATTATAGTTTGAGGGAAGGCAAGGATCTTCAATGCTTGATCTTTTTGAGTTCTGAGTTGGTAAAACAGACAGATATGTGCAAAAATGGTTATATAGAATAGATAAATAAGTAGATGGATAAAGTTACTAAAATAGAACTAGCACAAAGAAAGAACATGCATTACCCATGGAAACATATAAGAGTTTTAGACTGTGGATACAGAAAGATGTTTCACCTAGTTTGATAGCCTAGAATTATGGGTCATAGAAGATAAGGTAAGAGATCAACAATTCAGGACTGAAATAAAGAGAAATGTCTTCATTTAGAAAGTTGTTGGAATTCTTTATCTCAAATGGCTGTGGATGCTCAATTATTGAGGATGCTCCAGACAAAGATTAATAAGATTTTGGATACTAGAGGGATTAAGGGTTATGGGTCTTGGAGCAGGAAAGTGGATTTAAATGTAATTGAATGGTGGAACAGTCTTGAGGGCCTTACTGGCCTATTCATATTTCTTAAATTCCATGATCTCAAGATGACCAGAAGTGCTTTACAGTCAGTGAAAAACCTTTGATGTGTAGTCATGGTTCTAATTTGGGAAACGATTCAAACAATTTGTGTTCAGCAGGTTTCCACAAACAGCAACGTGTTCATTTGTTTTAGTAATGCGCTTTGCAGGATAACATTGGCCAGAACATTGGGAAGAACTCCTCTGCTCCTTTTTAAACAGAACCGTGGGACTACTTTATGGTTACTTGAGAAGAGCATGAGTTTAACTCTCATCCAAAAGACAGCAAATCTGACAGTGCAGCTTTCTGTTGGTTCTGCCCAGGAGTTGCTAGATTGGGAGCTGAACCCGCAATGTGTAGAGGCAATTGTGCTGAGCCACAGTCCACTCTATGTAATTCTCTGTTTGTACTTAATACTTACATTCAGCTATTTCATGATCACATTTCACCCAGAATTCAGTCTATATGAAACTGTACCCATTGCTTTAGGTTTCACTCAATGGGGAATATTTAGGAAATTTATAAATATGCTATCCATAATTGTCCACCCCATCATACAATTTGTCGCTCTGGTGACAGTACTGAAATAATTTCCCTATCCACACTCATCAAAAACAGAGTTTATGTTTCAGGTTTCCTCATAACTGATGAAAGGGCATAGATCTGAAACATTACCTCTGTTAGTCTCACCAAAAGTGCTCCCTGACCATTTCTGTTTTTATTTAAGCTTTCCAACATCTGCAGTATTTTACTTTCGTGGCAACATTATTCAAAATGAATTGAGTTGAGAATAAGGTTCAAGAACAGCTTCTTCTGGGCTTTATTAGACTGCTGAATGGAGCTCTCAAATTTCAGGTCTAATGTTGATCTTGCTTTTGTGCAGCCATAACTTTGTATGCCTCACTCTGTTTAATCCCCTATGATCTGCATGTCCTGGTATGTTACGATCTGCCTGTACTGCCCACAAAATAAAACTTTTCATTGTACTTAGGTACATGTAACAACAATAAATCAAACCAAATCAAATTAATTAATGATGCCATTCCCCCAGTGACTAACCTTTACAATAACAAGATATGTTATCCCTCAATGAACACCTAAAATCAGATTATCCTGTCACAGATCATATTGCTATTTGTGGGATCTTGCTGTGCAGATGTTGGCTGCCTCATTTCCTATGTTAGAATACTGAATACACTTTTTATTGTGTGTCTACATACAGTACATGGACTGTGGCAGTTCAAGAAGGCAGCTCGCCACCTTCTCAAGAGCAACCAGGGATGCCCAGATCCCACGAGTGAATAAAAAAAAAATTCATTGATTGCAAAGAACATTTGGATGTTCTGAGGCCATAGAGGTGCTATAGAATTCCCTCCTTTCTTCACCCATAGACTCCTAGCACAAAAAACCAATTTCACGCTGCCCAGCTTACCTGGAGGATTTTTGCCCTGTACATTTTCTCTGCTTCATCCCTTCCATAGCATGCCAGGCTTTGAGTGTAGACAGTATAGTTATAACTGTACAATGTGATTATTACGGTTTCACTCATGCGTGAGTGCTGCTTGGGGACAAAAGCTATTTCTGTAGAAGCTCCACCCAGATCGAGAGTGCCTGTGGTCTTCACGGTAAAGTTTCGTTCCAGGTGTATCCAAGTACGTCTCTGGCAAAGAATGTATGTTAAACAATAAAATGCTGATCTGAACATTGACAAACATGAAAATATTGCAGCAGAACGACAATGGCTTACATCTATATAACACTTGCCAGGAGGTAAAATGCCCCATGGGGCTTTATAGGGGCGTTATCAAACAAAAGTTAACACTGAGCCACTTAAGCAGATATTTGGGTAAATAATAATAAGATTGATTCAAGAGGTAGGACTTAAGGTGCATCTTAAAGATGGAAGAGAGAGTCACACAAATTTTAGGGGAGGAGAGGGGGTTGTTCCAGAGGTTTGGACCTGGACTACTGAAGGCGCAGCCACAATTGTTGAAGAGATAGAAATCATGGATGCTCAAGAGGCCAGAATTGGAGATAACACAGAGATATTGGAGGAATGGAAGAGTTTGCAGAGATAGAAAAGGGCAACGCTGTGGAAAAATTTGAAAACATGGATGAGAATTTTAATATCAGATATTTGTTTAACCAGGAACCAATATAGGTCAGTTAGCACATGGACTAATGGGTTAAAAATGTTTGGTACATGTTAGAGTATTGGCAATAGAGGTTTGGAGAGCTTTAAGTTTATGGAGGAGTTAGAACACTTAGGTCCCACCTACAGCTCAGCTACTAGATCATTTACTTGCCCAGCAGTTTAGGCAGACTATACTCAGTGTACTCTAAATACATGTCAACCAGATATTGCAGGTTTATGCTGTATCAGTAGTTGTTGGGGTGCTGAAACTGGCTTTTGAACAAACCAATGGCCATCTCAAGCCAATCTGTGTCCTCATTCTATGATCACTCACCAATTTGTGTGGTTGTCAGTGAGTCCAGTTACAGGCTCACCTGTAGCTTGTTCTCATCAATCTGTGGTATGTGTATCTCTTGGTCAAAAGGCTGAAGGTTCAAGTCCCATTTGGGTGTACACATTCCAGACTGACTCTCCCTGTGTAGGGTAGCATGGTGGCTCAGTGGTTAGCACTTCTGCCTCATAGCGCCAGAGACCCGGGTTTGATTCTAACCCTCAGGTGGCTATCTGTGTGGAGTTTGCACATTCTCCTTGTGTCTGTGTGGGTTTCCTCCAGGTGCTCTGGTATCCTCCCACAGTCCAAAGATGTGCAGGTTAGGGTGGATTGGCCATGCTAAATTGCCCCTAGTGTCCAGGGACAAACAGGCTGGGTGTATTAGTCATGGGAAATGCAGGGTTACAGGGATGACGTGGGCCTGGGTGGGACGCCCTTCAGAGTGTCAGTGTGGACTTGCTTGCCAAACGGTCTGCTTCCACACTGTATTCTATGCTACTGAGAGATGGGTACAATGCTCTAGGTGTTACCTTTAATGGTCAGATGTTAAACAGAGGTCCTGCTTGGTCCCTCAGATACATATTAAAAAAAATCCCATGGTACCATTTTGATGAAGAGCAAGGCAGTTGTCCTTTGTTTCCAAGCCAATATTTATTCCTCAACCAACATCGTTAAAACAGCTTATCTGGTTATTAACTTATTGTTTCTTGTGAGACTTTGCTGCGATCAGATTGATGGATATGCTTCTTACTTTACAGTAGTGATTACATTCTCAGAAGAGCTTCATTGTCTGTGAAAGGATCTGGGAGATGTGGAGGTGGTGAAAGGCACTATAGAAATGCAAGCTCTTTTCCAATGGAATGCCTTGCCTTACACCATTTGGAATGAGTACTGAAGGGGGGCAGTAATGGGTAACTGTGCTTCAATCTGCTGGTGGCTGTCACAATCTACAGGACAGGAAGGACAGCAAACTTGGCTGAAATGATCCACCCAAAGCATGCTGGGCTTCGAAAATGTAACTTTGACAAACCTGCAGCAAATTGTCTAATAAATAATTTGCTGTGATCCATCCGTAGACACCTTCCTCCTTCCCTGAGAGAATGTGGGCACCTTTGAAATCAAATGGTGAAGAGCGGAGGTAATTTTCAATTGCTGAGAGGATCATGGCTGCAGCTCTGGAGTCCTCTAGCCTAGTTCCAAGAGATGGAGGAATTAGAGACAGAATTAGAGAAACACACACTTCTTCTTTTTCAGGTACAGAATATTATTATTACCTCAGCTATTTAATTAACTCATTGAGTGCAAAGAAAAGCCATTTGACTTATTGTGCCCATTCAGGCTCCATAGATGAGTTGTCCAATTAGTCTTTCCTTCATTTGTTCTTTCCTCACAGCCCTTCAAGTTTCTGTTTTACAAGTAGTTATCCAATTCCCCTTTTAAAAGCTATCATTGTATCTGCTTTTTTCCAGACAGAGTGTTCCAGATAAGGAGATTGCAGGGATAGGAATGGCACAGTGGCTCAGTGGTTAGCACTGCTACCTCACAGTGCTAGGGCCCCAGGATTGGTTCCGGCTTTGGATTAGGCATGGGAAATGCAGGTGTGGGTCTGAGTGGGATGCTCTCTTTGGAGGGTCGGTGGAGACTTGATGGGCTGAATGGCCTGCTTCCACTCTATAAGGATTCTATGATTCTACAAAAAGGATGAAACCACAGAAGGATTTGAAAACCAGGAGGAAAATTTTAAGCTGATCCAACTCTTTCAGAATGAAGAGGAAGCCAAGTTCCCAGCCTCTCATTTGTGGTAAAGTTCCAGAGTTGGACCAAGAACATCTCTGAGAATATTATTGTACAGACTGACAGCAAGAAGAAAGCCATTCAGCCCAATGTGTCTGTGGCTCATCTTTGAAAAAGTATCCAACACTACTTCTCACCTATTCTCCTGCAATTTTCGTCTATTTCTTTGGTTTACAACAGCCAGAAATTCCAGGAGGCTTTTGTGTTTTGAAACATCTAGTGTGGATCAAATCGAATTAGGGTACTTTAGTTACAGTGTAAAACAAAGCCGCTTGGCCTGTTGCCTCTGTGCTGGTAAAAACTGAAAGAACTGCGGTTGCTGTAAATCAGGAACAAAAACAGAATTTACTGGAAATGCTCAGCAGGTCTGGCAGCGTCTGTGAAGAAAAAAAATCAGAGTTAACGTTTCGGGTCCAGTGAGCCTTCCTTAGAACGTCTGTGCTGATTCTCTGCAAGAGCAGCTCGATAAGTGTCACACCTCTGACTTTTCCTCACAGCCCTGCAAATCATTTCTCTTTCAACAGTATGTTTGTTTTGATTACTATAGGCCACTGGACCTCTGGAATATGACATTGTTTAAATAAATTAATAAGTAACCTTATAATCTTACTGGAGTAATCTCATTCCAGCAGTAGCACCGAAGTAGACAGGTGTAGAATTATGCCTTTCTGCTGGGATTTTTTCCATTGTTCTGTTGAGGCACCATTCCATCGAGTGAGCTGCCTGTGCAGGTTCCTTGACGTAGCTAGAAATATCAGGTCCTGTGGAGAATTGCATAAATTAGATCATTTAAAAATGATCAGGGCAGAAATTACCTTTGCACAGTCAATGAAGAACTTTCACAACATAGTCACAGTCCTACTGTAGGAAATGCAGTTGCCAATTTATGGGCAGCAAAATGCCACAGACAGCAATAGGATAATAAGCTGATAATCTGCCTTTTTTCTCAGTTAAAGAAAAAAACCTGAAAATGCTGGCAATACACAGCATATCAGGCAGCATCTGTGGAGACAGAAACAAAGTCAATGTTTCAGGTCTGTGACCTTTCATCAGACCTCGAATGAGTTGAGAGATTAAAGAGTTTTTAAATAAGCACAAAGCAAAATGGGAGGAAAGGCAGGAGAGGTGACAAAAAGGTTGATAATGCAAGGGAACTAGTAATGTTGATTGAAGGATAAATATTGGCCAGGGCACTGGGAGAAATCCCATGTTCATCTCCAAAATAGTACCAAAATGGGACTTGAGCCTGGCCAACAGGCCCTAGGCCCTTGGCATAGCACTTAACAAGA
This sequence comes from Rhincodon typus, assembly GCF_021869965.1. Lineage (NCBI taxonomy): Eukaryota > Metazoa > Chordata > Chondrichthyes > Orectolobiformes > Rhincodontidae > Rhincodon > Rhincodon typus. The sequence continues at coordinate 35,364,416 of NC_063335.1, forward strand.
AGGATTGTAAAATTGGACATTTTCTTTATTTCTTCATTTTTCTACCTTTATATTCTAAGTTTTGGTTTATATTTCTGTTTTTTCAGATGTCGCCAGAGAGTGATGACACTATACAACACTTTTCACTGCAGTTTGTAACCAATAAAATAAATCAAATCGAATAAATGAAATCAAATCAAAATAGAGGGATCTTTTGTGACTACCTGAGAGGGCAGATGGGGCTGTGACTTAACATCTCAGTGGAACGTTGGCACGTCTGACAACACAATACTCTCTCAGCTGGACTTTGTGGCCAAGTCTTTGATTTCAGAATTGAACCCACAATGGTTTAGAGCTGAGAGAGCGAGCCAAAAGAAGCAGCTGTTTTTCCGCCAATGAGTCTTTACAGCTCCACGTTACATGGGGAGGTGATGGCCTGGCAAAATTCATTGGACTGTTAATCCATAAACACGGGTAACATTCTGGGGACCTACGGCAGACAGTGGAACTTGAATTCACTAAAATTAAGAGTCTCGTGATGATCATGAATCCATTGTGGATTGTCAGAAAAAACCCATCTGGTTCACTAATGTCCTTTAGGGAAAGAAACTGCCATCCTTACCTGGTCTGGCCTACATGTGACTCCAGACCAACAGCAATTGCCCTCTGGCAATTAGAGATGGACAATAAATGTTGGCCTGGAAAGTGATACCCTCATTCCATGAATAAGTTAAAAAAGACTCTCAGTATTGAACAATCTAAAGGTTGATCAGTAGCCTTTTAAACAATGCATATTTTTTTTCCTTTTACTACATTATGCTACCACTTTTTCAGAAGAAATAGGGAGGCACAGCATTAACTAAAGGCTACAAGTTCTAAATTGTATGCAGGAACAGATTATTTTTGATCATGTTTATTGTTCCTTGATGTGGTAGGACATATTGAGAGCCGTTATCATAGCAAACAGAATCTGTCTTTATAAATAGAGGGATTGAATTCTTTTATTCATTGGTGGGATGTGGGCCTCACTAGCTTGGCCAGGATTTATTGCCCATCGCAAGCTGCCCTAGTGGAGGTGGTCATGAGCTGCCTTTTTGAACCGCTACTGTCCACATGCTGTAAGTAGACTCATAATGCCCTTAGGGAGGGAATTCCAGGATTTTGACCCAGCGCCATTAAAGGAACAGTGATATATTTCCAAGACAGGATGGCGAGTGGCTTGGAGGAGAACTTGCTGTGGTGTTCCCATGTAGCTGCTGCCTTTGTCCTTGCAGATGGAAGGGGTTGTGGGTTTGGAAGGTGCTGTCTGAGGATGTCTGGTGAAATCCTGCAGTGCATCTTGTAGATAGTGCACACTGCTGCTACTAAGTGTCGGTGGTTTACTGATCAAATGCTTGTGGATGTGGTGCCAGTCAAGTGGACTGCTTTGTCCTGGATGGTGTCTAGCTTCTTGGGTGTTTTTGGGGCTGCGCCTATCCAGGCAGATAGGGAGTATTCTATTACACTCCTGACTTGTACCTTGTAGATAGTGGACAGGTTTTGGGGAGTCAGGAGGTGAGTTACTCACTGCAATATTCCTAGCCCCTTATAGTCACTGTATTTATATGCCAAGTCCAGTTGAATTTCTGGTCAATGATAAGCATGTTGATAGTGGGGGATTCAGTGATGGTAATACCATTGAAAGTCAAAGGGTGGTGGTTAAAAAGTCTCTTATTGGAGATGGTAATTGCCTGACATTTATGTGGCATGAATGCTATTTGCCACTTGTCAGCCCAAGCCTGGATATTGTCCAGGTCTCATTGCCCTTGAACATGGGCTGCTTCAGTATCTGAGGAGTCACAAGTCATACTAAACATTGTGTAATCATCGGCAAACATCCCCACTTCTGAATTTACAAGGGACGGAAGGCCATTGATGAAGCAGCTGAAGATGGTTGGGCCCAGGACACACACTGAGGAACTCCTGCAAAGATGTCCCAGAGCTGAGATGACTGACGTCCAACAACCACAACCATCTTCCGATGCACCAGGTATGACTCCAACCAGTGGAGAGTTTTGAGTGAGAGATGCAGGGAAGATGTGAGGAAGCAACAGAAAACGGGGCTGATTGGGTTGCTCGATGAGCCAAATTAGTTTCCTTCTGTGCTGTAATGACTTTGTGATTCTATAAATGATGTTAGTGAAATGACAACTAGCATCCAAGACACTTCAAATGAATTTCAACTCTATACCTTTGATATGGCAGAGGTAACACTCACTGACTACGCCAGTGTTATTCTCCTTTTCTGCCGACCACCTATAAACATAAAGGGTTGTACGGGAGGCTCCAGCATCGAAGACAATCCCATACTAGAAAAGAAATAGATTGGTCATAGTTAGATACAGTTAGACTACGTAAGATATAGTTATGTTGAGGTTTAACACTGTAAAAGAGAAATCTGGTTGCTCAGTTCCATGGATTTACCAACCAATCTCCAGGTGGTATGAGAAATGGATGCAGCTCTCCAAGTAGGGTTAGCCACACTCCAGACTTTTCTTGGAGTCTCCAGCAATAAAGATTAATTGCTATGGAGTGCAAAAACTCCAGAGGAAAACATCTCAGGGGACTTGAAATATTGTGTGTTTTTTAAAAAAAATCTTTTAACTATGCAGTTCATTAGTTATGAAAACTATTGGAGATTAAAATACAAACTGACATTTGTATTGCATTTTTCACAGCCTCAGAATCTCCCAGAGTGCATTCCTGCCAATTAAATATTTTTGAAGGGCAACCACTGTTGTGATGTAAGAAATGTGGCAGCTGATTTGCTCTCATGAATAGCAACGTGTTTTTGTGATGTTGAAAAAAGGATAAATATTGGCCAGGACACCAGAGGGAGCTCCACTGGTTCCGTTCAAAATATTGGGCTGGGATCTAGATCAGCCAGGATCTTATTAAACAGCGATGCAGACTGGAAGGACTGAGTGGCCCACATTTGTCCCTTCTTCATATGTTTTGTATCTTTTACAGCCTCTTAAGAGGCCAGATAGAGGACCCAGGATTCAACATCTCATCAGAAATTCTGAGAAAAAGGCTGTTGAGTTGAGAGTCAAAAATCATCCAATCACATATAAATGAATCTATTTGCTTCCTGATTAGATGTGGGAAGGTGGGCACTGGCTAGCACAGACATTCATGAGACTATTAGTGGGGACGGACAGGAAGGTCTTACACTGACACCTACAGAAATATTTCAAGCCACACTGGGAAATCTGGCTCCCCATCAATCCCAGAGAGCTGTGCCGACCACTGCAATGTGTGAAGGACCTTATATCCCACAGGAAGAGCAACTCTTTTCAGCTGCTGAAGCAATGAGATTGTCACCACGATGATCACGCTGCTGAATAGCACGATGATAGCGGCTACAACTGGTCTCTCCAGCCCCATCGAGCAACCTCCCTGCAAAAAGACACAGGAACAAGATGAGCAGAGTATCCTTCAACAGGTAACACATTAATTTCAATACAAATAAGATGAGTTGGCACATTTTGGTAGCGAAAACAAGTAAAAGAGACTGTATATTACATGGAAACTAATAGAGGAGCAAGGTGATCTGGAGATACAAATCACTAAAATTAGCGATGTGAGTTAGTAGGGCCATTAATAAGGCAAACCAAAACCCTGAAATTGATTTAAGTCAGTTGAAGTTGTGTTAAATTTGAATAGAACATATGAGGAGTCCAGAGAACAGGTCTGGTTTCCAAGTTATACAAAGGATTTAGAGGTGTTGGAAAAGGTAGAAAACAGTTTTAAGGGCTAATACCAGAATTGAGGACAACAACCAGCAGGAAGTCGGCCGCTGGAAAAGTGAGGTTTCGCCGCGAATATGATTCATCTTCAGAACTGTGGGAAGGTAGCAGTGCAATGGGCTTTATGCTGTTTGTAGAAGGGGCAATGGGAGGAAGAATGAAATGGAAGGGTTGGGAGAGGGTAAAGGGTAGCAGGGATTAAATAACAAAGACGTTGTAAGACAAAAGGTAAAAGGAGTATCAATGGTTGTAAAGAGATACAATATTTGTGCAGAGTGAGTATGAATGGATGACTAACAAACAACGCTGACTGAAAACAAAAAGCATGGACAATGTTATGAAGACCAGCTCATGGCAAACAAGAATCAAATGGGAGATAGGGTTCATGGTCTGTAATTGTTGAGACCAGAAGACTGTAAATTACTTCATTGGAAGTTGAGGTGCAGTTCCTTGAGCTTGTGTTGAGCTTTCCTGAACACTGCAGCAGGTCGAGGTTAGCAATGTTATACAGTCATAGAGATGTGCAGCATGGAAACAGATCCTTCGGTCCAACTCCACTCGCTAAGACCATGTGTCAGCATTTGGCCCATTACCTCTAAACCCTTCCTATTCATATACCCATCCAGATGCCTTTTAAATGTTGTAACTGTACCAGCCTCCACCACTTCCTCCAGCAGCTCATTCCATACACGCTCCACCCTCTGTGTTAAAAAAGTTGCCCTTTAGGTCCCTTTTAAATCTTTCCCCTCTTACCTTAAACCTATGGCTCTAGTTTTGAACTCCCCTACCCTGGGGAAAAGGCCATGGCTATTCATCCTATCCATGCCCACATGACTTTATAAACCTCTATAAGGTCACCCCTCAAGCCTTTGATGCTCCATGAGCATAAGAGCAATTGGGGTGATGAATTAAAATGGCAAGCAACCAGAAACTCAGATCATGCTTGCAGACTGAACAGAGGTGTTCCACAAAGTGGCCAACCTAATCTGCATTTATTCTCCTTAAAGTAGAGGAGTCCACTTTATGAAAAGTGAATACAATAGACCACGTTGAAAATGGGAGGCAAAAAGATGAGAGCAGAAGCATGGGAAATGGATCAGGTATATCTTGAGGTCACCTGTGACACTGATGCAATCATTAATGTACTGGAAGGAAGTTAGAGGAGGGGGCCTGGGTAGGATTGGAACAAGGAATGTCCCACAAATAAAACAGACCTAACTAGGCATAACAGCCGAAAGATTCCTCTGCTCTGACAGATCACTAAGTTGGTGAACAGAGCTCTCTTAGACCTACCCAAACCTGACTCCCTCTGGGATAACTGGCATCACCCGGGAAATCCGCAGTGTGTCCAGGAACATTTACACTTTAACCGTATGTTAAAATTTATTCTGCATCACAACATCCTGAATCCACAGGTGCTGCAGCTTTTGACCAGTTACTGAATCTTTTTATTGATTAGAATGGTGGCCTTACACTCATGCTCACATCCAGGGAATTACAGCAAGACCTTAGCAGAAATCACAAGTCAAATCCCTGTCGGCAGACACTGTGTTTTGACAATGAAAGCAAAATCCTGAAATGATTCCTTAAAGCATCTACTTACCAGTTTAGAAGCCTTTGTCTGCTCCAGTGAAGAACAGGCAGAGGTATTGTTGTTTTTGCATTAACGACTGGAGATGAGTGGAGTGGTCTTGGTTTAAGTGGTTTCAGATAAATGAGTTCTGGATTGCTGGAATTAGAATGTTTCATTTCCAGAACCTGTTCCGACCACTCCCAGACTAAGTGCAGGCTGCCTGCTGTGTAATCAGCTTCTCATGAGCATAGTACCAGATTATTGTAAATCTTGTTAACAATGATTCACATAGAGAATATTCACAAGAATCGTCTCAACTTAGCCATTGAGTGTCCCAGAATTGCTGGGACTTGGAATGGAAGTGGCGGACGGAGGAATGGTGGGAAAGGAACCTGAGAGGAAGGGAAGGTGCACAGTTGGAACGGTGGTAAAGGATAAAGTAAGATAAGGAGGCATTCGGCATAACATTTGGGTGCACAATGTTTCCTGCTTAGATTGTCCCAAATAGGGAACCAAGTATCTTTTCCACCCTCCAACATTCTGTTCCCCTCTGAAACGTTACCTGTCTCCACGTAGAGTCTTATCTGTTTATGTTTAAATTTTCAGTACTTGATCTATAGTGTGTGATTATTGATCTTAGCCGTCTGTGTTAGTATTTTCATTCTAAAAGCTTGCAAGTGTTAACGATTATGTAATGGTTATGGAAGTGTGGAACTCTTGGGTTCAAAGGAAATTTTCAAGATTGAGATTGAATAGAATTTTGTGCTTGCCAAGGTTATGGAGGAATAGTTAGTAAAGGAGATAAATAGAATTAGGACATATATCAGTCAAGTTCACATTGAACAGCAGAACAGGCACGAGAGGCTGATGTGTGGAAGATCTCAGGTTTTAACTAATGCTTCCTGTGGTGGTCCAGGAGGAGCAGAAATGCATTCTTCAGAAACCCAAATTAAAACATTCCCCATTCCCCTTTACATGATTCTTAAAGCTCGCATGGTCAGTGATGCCCTCTCTCCCTGTAATCAGCTCCCACCAGAGTCACCAACTATGCCCAAACCCCCATCTCAGCCACTCATCTCTCTCTAACACATTGACAGCAACCCCTTACCATCCAAACTAAGGTCTTACACTCACCAGAAGGCTCCTGTGATCGCTCCTTCAGCAGCAGGAAGTCTACTGCTTTTGGACTGTAGTCTTTGCTGGAACATTGCTGGTCTAACAGAGAGCTGAACCTATCTCAGGCTAGCTTCCAACTGGAAATAAACATCAAGTTAAAGCTCCATAAGGTTTTCAAGTTTCCTTCCTACCTACTTACAATAATTATCAGGGACCAAGATTGATACAACACAGAAACTATTCAACCCATCGTCCCTATACTGGTTCTGTGAAAGTACTGTCTGATTAGTCTCAACCCCCTGCTCTAACCTCCAAAGTCCGATAATTTTTTTCTTATTTATCCAATTCCTCTTTTGAAAGTTACTATTGAATCTCCTCCCTTCCAGGCAGCACATTCCAGATTATGACAATTCACTGGATATAAAAAAGAATTCTCCTCACCTCCCCTCTGGTTCTTTTCCCAATTACCTTCAATCTGTGTCCTCTGGTTATCGACCCTCCCGTCTGTGGAAACAACTGCTCGTCATTTACTCTATCAAATTGCTTCATAACTTTAAACACCTTTATTAAATCTCTTCTTAACCTTCTTTCCTCTAAAGAAAACGCTCACAGTTTTTCTGCAGTCTCTCTTGATTGGATGGAATCTATTGTCAGACAGTTAGCTGGCTCCTATCCAAATAAACAACTTAATGGGAACCTATCATGTTAATGGAACTGGTTCTTTTTTAACAGCATCAGACAATACAGAGTGTTTTCCTGTTTCCTGGAGCCTATTAGTACTGCAGACACTAATGGACGCTTGAATCCCAAGTGTAGTCACAGAGAAGTGGTTTTGGTCATTCTATGTGAACTCCGTGACATCTTACTGTCAGTTATAATGTAACATCTGCTTTCATTTGGAACAGCCATTAAAATTTAGCTGCAGTCAAAACCCTATCTGAATAATTCTTTTCAAGCTGTGCGGTGCAAGAGATTGCTTTTTTGGTACCTCCATCACCCCAAACTCTACATGTGTTCTACTACCAGGATCATCTCCTTGCCCTCCTCACAGATTAAATCAGTCAATATGCCCCCTTCTTAAATTTATCCTCTTTACAGATAAGTTGAAATGCTATAAGCATCATGAAAGATGAGATTGGTCTCTTGAAAGGGGAACATTGAGGAGAAATCAGTTTAAGTTTGTGGAAGGGTTTGTTCAGATAGACTTTAAAGAAGATGCACAGAGACTGGAAAAGGGACAACAAATGTGAGATAGTCATGGATAAGTTCACAAGAGAATTCAGGAGCAATGTCTTTGCCCAGGGAGATGTTACAATGTGGAATTTGCTATCACAAAGAGTGGTGGAAAAATAGAAAAAATCGGGAAGAGGTTCAGGGTTAGGTCACCCAGTCTATTCATGGCTAACCTCCTACCTCAAAACCATTTCCTTGCATTAGTCACATATGTCTTTATATATTTAGGAACTAGAAATCTATCTTGAATATTACCAATGACTTAGCCTCCATATCCCTTTGTGGTAAAGAATTCTTAAGATTTCCCATCCTCTGAGTGAAGTAATTCCTCCTCATCTCATCCTAAATTATTCTTATTTTGAGACTTATCCTGTGTACCCTGGTTCCTGTCAAATCCTGTAAGAATATTGCACTCTTCAATAAGATCATCTCATATTCTTATCAACTCTGGAGAATGTAGGCCCAGTTTCCTCAATCTCCCCTCATTGGACATTTCTACTATTCCAGGTATCAGCATAGCGAACATTTGTTACACTTCCTCTATGGCAAGTATATCCTTCCTTAGGTGAGGGAACATAAAGTATATACAAGACTCCAGATGCAGTCTAACCAAGGCTCTGTATATTTGCAGTAAGACTTCTTTGTTCCTGTACTCAAATCCTTTTGCACTAAAGACCAACATTACCATTTGCCTTCCTAATTGCTTGCAGCAACTACATGTTAGCTCTCAGTGACTTATGAACAGAGATGTCCAGTTCTCTTTTGACATCAACAGTCCCCAACTACTTACCATATAAGAAACAGTCTGCATTTCTGTTTGCCTATCTAAGTGAATGACTTTACATTTTTCCACATTATATTCCTCCTGCCATGTTCTTCCTCTCTCACCTCGTCCTTTGTAGCCTCATTGTATCTTCCTCATAAATTAGATTCCTACTAACTTTGAGTCATTAACAAGCTAGGAAATATAGTGTACGAATCAATGATATCGATTGTGAGCAGCTTGAGTTCAAGCATTGATCCTTGAGGTATCCCACTAGACTCAACCTGCCAACACAAGAATGACCCTTCATTCCTGCTTTCTGTACTCTGTCCAATAACCAATCCATGCCAATATATTACTATGTGTTTTGTTTACTTTTGTGAGATCTTATGGAAAGCCTTCTGAAAATCCAAATCCACTGATCCTCCCTTTCTATTCTGCAAGATACATCCTCAAAAAAATGTAACAGATTTGTCAAACATGATTTCCCTTTCATAAGTCCATGTTGACTCTTTTATTCGTTCATAGGATGCAAGTGTTGCTGTCTAGGCCAGCATTTATTGCCCATTCCATAGGGCAGTTAAGAGTCAATCATATTACCATGGGTTTAGGGTCACATGTACTCCAGAACAGGTAGCAGTATCCTTCCCTAAAGGACATTATTTGCACCAGATGCGTTCTCCCCAGCAATTGACAATGCATTCATGGTTATCATTAGACTCTTCATTCCAGATTTTTATTGAATTCAAATTTCACCATTTGTCTTCGATGGAATTTTTTTCTATTCATTTGTGGGATGTGGGCGTCACTGGCTGGCCAGCATTTCTTGCCCATCTATAACTGCCCTTGAGAATTTGAACCCAGATCCCCAGAACATAACCTGGGTCTCCAGGTTAACAGTCCAGAGATAATACCACTACGCTATCACCTCCCTCTTGCTCAAACTTATTATTATTTTCAAAGTCTCCAGTTATTATGTTCTTTATGGTAGATTCTAGCCTTTTCTCTACTACTGATAGGTTAAAAGGTTTGAAGGTTCCTTATTTTCTCTCTCCCTCCTTTAATATACAGTGTGGTTCTATTTGCTACGTTCCAAGGTAGAATTCAGAATCTATAGAAGTTTAGATGGTGAGCTCTGGGGCATCAAATGTGTAGAATCTTTTCTTTTGACTAAGACAGGCCTAAAACTGGGAGGTACTTCTCCTCAGGGGCCAGTCAAATTTTCTCATGCAATGATGTTGGCTCTTCTCGGCTCTTGCACATTCGTGTGTGGGTAAAATGACAAATTTATTCGGCAGGCAGGAAGTGCTGTCCCCTGAAGGGGACCTAGTGAGCTCCATCATCTGCCACCATATTTAAAAGGCACTCGGGACAACACTTCACTCAACCTCTACTCATCACTGTCACCGACCCCTGGAGATGTCAGAGACCAGGCGAAAAAGCAGAGCCAGAACTTGGTGACACCTTCCTCGAGGAAGTCCAGGAGAGATGAAAGTGCTCTTCCCAAAGGATGGCAACTGGAGGCCATTCCAGCTGACAAAGGTGGCCTGGATTGAGGTGACTGTGGATGCCAGCGCGCATGGGCATCTCAAAAGAGCCTGGCTCATCAAGGGGATGAATGATCTGCTGCACTCTGCTGGGGTATGTATCTACTCAATGCTTTGTACCCCTATGTGAGAGTGAGTTAGCTTTGTAATGTTGACAGGAATGTCATACACAAGACTGGGTGTCAGGTATTTCCATCAGATGCCTCACATACAATCACTGTCTGTCACTTCATTGCAGCCACCAATAATGGCACCACTGGTACCACAGTCATACCGTCTCTCAGCGTTCACCCTTAAAATATAAAAGGAGCTACAGTACAACACTTATCACTTCATGTACCATCAGATTATTGACCTTTCATCACAACCAGGGGGACCTCCACATCTGATAGCTTTCCACTAAACATTTGCGTGCAGTAAGGACACCATCACAATACATGGCTTTGGGATGAACACCTCACCAAAATCAAAAGCACACACAGCATATAAGGCTTTACTGATTTGCATCAACTCTAGCTCTTTGACAACACTGAACCGCCTTTAAATCAGGAGCTTTTAACTCCTAATGTCCCCCATACCATACTCATCTTACAACTAATGCATAAAGACAATTACAGTGCTGGAGATTGCAATAAATACATCAATTTGTTTCTATCAAAGCAGCCAAAGTGCTCAGGTATCCATGAGTAATGTCTCGTAATACGTGTTTCCATCTGCAGAAGAAGAACGTGCACAACTGGAGCAAATGAGCAGACACGGAGGGAGGCCTGATATAAGGCTCCTGACTCTCTTCAAGGGGCAGGCTGCTGAGTTGGCAAGACAGCAAAGTGAAGGTGCCTGTGCTGAAAGAGACTTGGGGGATATCTACTGCCAGCTAGTGAGAAAGCCTCCAAGCAACAACTACTTATTGCATGTCAAGCAGCAACATCTTAATAAAACCTTGGTTAATGGCAGCAGCTTGCAACATGATCAAATCTTTATTTCTTTTTATGCAGCCTTTGGAACAGACTCCCAAGCTGGGGCCAAAAGAAGAAGATCCCTGGTACCCAGGCCCATCTGGACCCGAACCTTGTAGTACAGCTCTGAGGAGGGATCAGATCCTGTCATTTTCCACTGCCCTCCAGCAGGAACATAACCTGTGGAAAGTGAGAACTTAAGTTGGAAGTTTGGGTTTTGGAAATCAATCAGCATAGTTTAGTCCCTTTACATCTCAGTGTTAGATGAAGGCTCCTTGCAAACAAAGACTTTGAGTCATATAAGCACAGCCTCCATGTAATCCTGTATAACTCTATTCTGATGCTTTGGCTAGAACATTGAGCTTAGTGGTGCAAATGAAACAAATTAACTTATAATTTGTGCCAAACAATCAAAGTAATAAAGCAAGCATTCCCTTGAGGATAGGGATTGCTCTGTGCCATTATTGGCTTGTATTTCTGGGTGTCTACATATGTTAATGTAAAACAATTACCCCTCAAATCTAGCTGCTGTCATGTTCTGTCAGACTTATCTGCCTTGCCTCAATGCTGCCTTGGCTTCTTCAGCATCTTCATTATCAGCATTGCTTCTTTCAGCATCTCCATCATACTCCCCTGCTACCTGGTTTTGTAGAGACAGATGGCTGGTCCATCTCCCCATTTTCTAATTTCTCACTTTATCATTGAGCTAGCTTGTGCAGGGAGCAGTAAATAATCACTATTTTGGAGACCCTGGAGAGCTCCTCTTGAAGTCCAGGCAGCGAAGGGGCATCTTCAGAGATCTACCTTCTTTTCACTGATGGCACTAAATGTAGAATCTGAACATTCAGTTCTCAGCCTTGGTCACGCTGTAGCCTTGTTTCTGCGATGGCAATTAGATCATATCTATTCACTTGTGTTTATTCTGTCATTTTATCTAACTTTCCATTTGAGTCCATTTAGGTACAGAGCCTTTAATTCTATTTATTATTTTCGCAACCTCTAGTCTTATTTGCTGGTGTGTTCTTAAATTCTTATACTCTTCCCCTTCTTGCCACACGTAGGTTATCAATGCCGTTGCAGATTGCCAAGTCTTTAATTCATCTTTAATTTGAGATGAATTATAGATGCATTTAAAAGTCAACTAAATAAATACGCGAGGGAGAAAATAATGGAGGTAATGTTGATAGGGTGAAATGAAACGGAGTGGAACAAGGCTCACGTGGAGTATAAACACTGACACAGACTACTTCAAATGAATGGCCTCTTTCTGTGGTTAGTATTTTGTAACAAAACCTGGTGCTCACTCAATGAATTTAATCTCTGTGCTTCAGGGCATCTTTGTAATTGGTGAACTGTAGCACTCAGCAATGAAACTTCCCATATGGACTAGAAAAGGCTGTTAATGAAGCCAATGAGCCTAAAACTGGAGGAGCCGTAACCATTTTTTTATTTGTTCATGGGATGTGAGGATCCCTGGCTGGGCCAGCACTTATTAGCCATCCCTAATTGCCCAAAGGACAGTTAGGAGTCAACCATATTGCTGTGGGCCTGGAGTCACATGTAGGCCAGCAGTTTCTTTCCTTAAAGGATATTAGTGAACCAGATGAGCTCTTCCTGACAAGTGTCAATGGTTTCATGGTCATCATTAGACTCTTAATTCCAGATTTTTTTTATTGAATTCAAGCTTAACAAACTGCCATGGTTGGAGTTGAACCCAAGTCCCCAGAACATTACCTTGGTCTCAAGATTAATAGTCTAGTGATAACATCACGAGGCAGCTAGGCCTCCCCTCAAGCATGTGAAGACCTCTCGGAGGAAGATTGGTAATATATCGTCATTGTTTGAGTGTTTGGGTTCAAACTGGAGGAATGATGCATAAGCCTTACATTTGATCTGAATTTCTATGTTGTGTGTATTGAGAGAGAGAGAGAGAGAAGACATTCTATGGAATTTTCCCATTTTCAGTCTTGGTGTTTTGTAAATTAATATTTATGGTTCCTGGCCTGCCATTGGTTCAGAACAATGTTTCTCATGCATGCTTTTGTTCTTCACCTTATTAATTATGCTACTGGGCTCTTTGTTGCCTTTCTCACATGTGGCCAGAGAGGTGAAAGTGCCCACCACTACCAGGTCTTTCAGTCTACATGCCTCTGGTACCAACATCAACGCACAGCTTCATATCATTTCAAATGCTGCAAGCCACAAAAAACCCTTCACATTACAATGCTCGAACCTCTACATTTAGGACACTGTCCAGTGGACAGTCAAACGTAAGGAAAAAGGAAAATAAATTGTATGAATTATTAAACGAAGTCTTGGCCTGTATTGCCATCAACTGGGATCACCAGACATACAGACATAATGCTCTCACACTTCACCCCATAAAATCTGGGTGACATAACTATTCAATACCTAGGACGTTGATTCAGTTAATTACAATAAATTGTTGCTTCGAATAAGCAGGTTGAAGAATGTTGCACAAATGTGCTCATAATGAGAAGCTGTCATCACTGACAGTAATCTCTCATCTTGTGTTTTAAGGTTTCTGAAAGAGGGAGCTTTTGGATTGCAAATTAGGTGATGAAATTACCCAGAGGAAAATACAGCTTGTTTTAGAAATCAAACCCTACAGATGATGCTGCTTGGCCTGCTGTGTTCATCCAGCCCTGCACCTTGTTGTCTCGGATTCTCCAGCATCTGCAGTTCCTACTATAGCTGAAATGTTTGAAGAGCCCAATACCTACACCTAGTGGCCATACTGAGTATGATAGCTTAGGTCTTTTCCTCTGTTGATTACCCACAACCACTAAGAATTGAAACTGTATAGTGTTTGAATCATCGAGTAACATTGCAAGGAAGGAGTCAAATTGGCCTATTGCAATTGTGCTCATGACTATTAAAGAGCCATCTGATGTGTTGTTTCCTTTATGAAACCAGTGCAGAATACCAGAATTGTAATAACACAGAAGGCCTTCAGCTCATCATTCTCCACCAACTCTCTGAGTAAACACTTCACTCAGTGCCATTCTCCTGATTTCTCCCCATACTGTAACTCAGAACATAGTTCCTTTAAAATAATTGTCTAATTTCATTTAGAATGCTTTAGAAGCTCTTCAGAGAAGGATCACTTGATTTATTCCAGGGGTGAAAGGCTTATCTTATGATGGAAGGTTGAACAGGTTAGGCCAACATGCATTGGAGTTTAGAAGAATGAGAGGCGACCTTACTGAATGATATAAGATCTTGACAGGGTGAATCCTGGGTGGATGTTCCTCTTGTGGGAGAGACTAATACTCAAAGATGTAATTGAAGAATGATTTAGAGGTGCTGGTGTTGGACTGGGTTGGACAAGGTCAAAAATCACACAACATTATTCAATACATTCACATCAGTTGTATGACCTTTTGATCTTTTACTTATAAATCCTGTGTCTTGATGTCTCTCTCACTGCACCTGATGAAGGAGTAACGCTCCGAAAGCTAGTGCTTTCAAATAAACCTGTTGGACTATAACCTGGTGCCATGTGATTTTTTTGACCTAATTGGAGAATAGGAGGGCTCCCTTTTAAAAGAAAGATGAGGAGATTAATTTTGTCTCAAAAGGTCAGTAAAGTGTGCAATTCTCTTCCCCACAGATGGTGGAGGCTTGGTCTATAAATTTATTCCAGGCTGAGTTAGATGGATCTTTAATAGATGAGGGAGTCAAGATTATAGAGGGCAGACAGGAAAGTGAAGCTGAGATTACAACTAGGTCAGCCACGATCTTACTGAATAGTGGACCAGGTTCAAATGGAAATGGACTCCTACTGTTCCTGAGTTCCTTTGTCTTAGTTTCTATGAATGCCTTGGTTGAGGCTCCCTCTATCATCCTCTCGGGCCTTTACCAATTGCTGCCTGATAAAGTTTTTATTCATATTGTTTTTGTTTTTTTCACCAATTACTTTAAATCTGTGCCCTCCCATTCCTGATCTTTTGATGAATGGGAATGTTCTTTTCCCTATCTACTCAATCCAGACTCCTCATGATCTCCTCTAAGAACTTTTCTTCTCCAAGGAAAATCATCCACTCTACCCTCACAATTAAAATTCCTTTTTCCTGAAACCACCCTCACTAATCTGTTTGGCACTCTCTCCAATGTTGCAAGAAGGGATCCTGGAACAATGGCTATTGCACTAATTCGGGCTGCTTCAATCAAGACTCAGACTCTCATGGTCGGAGCTGAAAATAAAACAAAAATTGTAAAAAAAAATTACAAGGCTAAAAGCACCTCAGTTACCTAATTATTTCTCAGTCCACTTCATGACCAACTACAACTGGTCTTGTCAGCCCTGGAATAGCAATGAAGGAGTGACAGGGATTGGTACAGGAGAGTTGATAGTTAGACTGGATCCTCGCTCCTCAACACCAGTGACACTGTTGTGGAATGTGGATGTCATTGGGAAGATGGGATTAAATGTGATAGTTTTTACAGTTCAATAGCCCATCTGCACTCACCACCAACATTTAAGGGAGGTACTGGAATTACATTTCTGAATAAGTCATACCGGGCTCAAAATGTTAAATCCACCGCTGGCCTGCTGAGTTTCTCCAGCGTTCTCTGTGTTTGTTACTGGAATGACACCCTAGTCTGCTGGTGACTTCACTCTGCCAGTTGTGACCGATATTCCTTGAAGTTTAGAAAAGTGAGCGATGACACACTGAAATGTAAAACTTTCTGAGAGAGTTTGACAGGGTACACGCTGGGAGTATAAAGTCCAGAACACAGGGGCAGAGTCTCTGGATGAAGGGACTATTATTTAGGGCTGAGATAAGGAGAAATTTCTAATGCAAAATCTTTGGAATTCTCTACCCCAAAGGATAATGAATGCTCTGTCATAGAGTCTTATTGAGGCAGAGCTCAACAATACTTAGACTCCTGAATTAATCAAGAGCTCTGGGGACAGGGAGGGAATGTGAGGCTGTTGTTAACATTCAGCTAATCTTTTAAAATAGCAGAGGAGATTAAAGACCCAAATAGCCTCCGGGAGTTCCTACTTTTTATGTTTCTCTGCATTCACAATTATAATTGTTTTACCAATGGCAGCTGAGCCCTCAGATGTCGAGGCTCTAAACTCTGGAATCCTCTCCCCAAGCCCCTCTGCCTATTTCTCCTTCTTTAAGATGGTCTTTCACACCTATACCTCCTTGATCAAGTTAATTGTCATTTCCACTTTTAAAATTGATGTATTGTGTGGGATTTTATGTACAGACATGTATATATGCAAAAGTGACCATGCCTGTACATATGTTTGTCTGTTTGCATGTGAACCAAGTCCCATTCACCCAACACCTCGTGCACACTGAACCCCATTGGATATCTGACCACCAAGTCCTGACTTTAAGTTTATCCTTCTTGTTTTCAAAGACTCCAATGTTCTATGCCATCTCTATGTCTGTAATTCCCTCCAGCACCATAACCCTCTGAGATCTCTGGACTGCTCTATTTCTGACCTCTTGGGGAACTTATAACTTTAATTAGTGTACCATTTTCTTTTCCTTGACGCTACACTTTATTCATAAAATTTGTAGAAATACATTACAAAACAAATCAAGTTGAATTTCAAAGGAAGTGAAAAGAAAACCTTTCTCCGTGCAGCATGTTCCACTCTGAGATGGCTCTATACACTTTGCAAGTCACTTGATATTCACAATTGTTCAGTATTGGTGGTCATGAGTAGCCTGGACCCTGAGTTCTGGAATAAATCTATCACCTTCTCTACCTCTTCCACCATTTAAAATGCTCCTAAGAATCACATCTTTGACTAAGCTTCTGCCTTCTTATCTCCTTTTACAGCTGGGAGGCAGATTTTGTCTGAATCGCTTGAATGAAGTACGCTGAAATGATTTAGCCATGGAATTATAGAGATATACAGTACAATTTATTACATAAAGGTGCTATAATGTGTGAGTATAGAAATGTACACGCACGTATGTAACAGGCACACTACATTCTAAAACCAGACTGCAGATTAGTTAAATGTAACTGGACAGAGTAAAAGAAGCCAGTTGTCTCTTTGAGATTGTAAGAACCATTTTTCTTCCTTTGAACATTATAATTTATAATCAGTAGATGGGGCTATCTTTCTACAGATTCTTTTCTTTGCACTTACATCCTGCTGTATAATACCGGAGTTAAGTGTTTGTGGATAACAAAGGTTCAGTGTGGCAAGGGATTCAAACATGGAAGTGTAGAGATTCAGCTACCTGCATGAGGCAAGAGTTATCTTTCTGGTGGAGGGAAGGCTTGGGAACTGGAGTGCCAGTTACATGATTACTGTTTCTTCTAAATTTTGGCAAGGAAGGAAGGAGTCGAATGGAGCAAGATGAACCAATCCATCCTTCCTGATCGTACTCCTCCAAAGCAGCAAGTGAGTGAAAATAATGTGATAACACGTGCCGGACATGAACTGTCACTATTCTGTTGCTTGATGCAGCATTGCATCCAATTCAGTGCCTCACTGTTTAGGAAGGATGTTGGTATGGGAGATGGTGTGGAGGAAGTTTACTAGGATAGTTTCAGGGATGAAGGGTTTCAAGTACTTGGAGAGAGTAACTCCTGAAAGCAGTGATTTTTAATAAGAGATTTAACAGAAGAGCTTAAATTTATGAGAGATATTGACAGAGTGAAAGAGAAAACTTTCTCTTTATTTAGTGCCTTTTAGTTCATGACCACTGGACATTTTAAAATGCTTTATAACTGATTAAGTACTTGTTGGGGTTAGTCACGGTTATAATGCAGGAAACTGAGCAGCAGCACGCACATAGAAAGTGCCCACAAACAGCAACGGGATAATGACCAGATCATGCAATTTTTGTGATGTTGATTGAGGTATAAATATTGGCCAAGTTATCAAGAAGAACTCCCCTTCTCCTCTTCAAAATACTCTTCGTGATCTTATAAATCCACCTCATGTGACAGGTGAAGGCTTCTGTTTCACATCTCATCTAACAGCCAATATTTCTCTCAGTACTGCACTTGAGTGGCAGCCTTGATTTTTATAATTAAGCCCTGGAGTGGGTCTTGAACTGGAAACCGCGTGACTTACATGCAAGAATACTGCCAACTGTGTCAGAACTGGGACAACTGGATTTAGAGCCACTGTTTACACTGGCAAGTGGATCGATAACCAAAAGAAATAATTTTAAAGAAATTGACAATAAGAACAAAGGAAGGGAGATGAGGAGAATTTTATTTTACACAAGTGTTGTTGCGATGTGGAATTCAATATTTGAAAAGACAGTGGAAGCAGATTCAATAATAAAATTCAGGAAAGTTATTGGATAAATGAATTGGAGAATTGGAGAAGGAGGGGGAAATGCACAATTATGAGTGTAACAACAGCAGAACAGGAATAAATGGATAGCTTTGCCAAAGAGTCAACACAGGTGTGATGGGTTGAATGGTCTCATCCAATGCTCACTGATTTTATAGGAGGAGGGTGGTAACTCCCCTCAGTTACAACCAGGTCAACACCTTACCCTCCTAAACTCCTCCATGTTCTCTATTCCAACAACTTGCTGGGTGACAGTGAGTCATAGAAACAGATCCTTTGGTCCAACCAGTCCATGCTGAACATAATCATAAACTTAACTAGTCCCACCTGCCTGCTCCTGGTCCATATCCCTCCAAACCTCTCCGATTCATGTATTTATCTCAGTGTCTTTTAAACATTGTAACTGTACCCACATCCACCACTTCCTCAGGAGGTTTTCTCCAAATGTGAACTATCCTCTGTGCAAAAAATTTCCCTCTCATGTCTTTCTTAAATCTCTCTCCCCTCACCTTAAAAATATGCCCCCTAGTCTTGAAATCCTTAAGAAGTCTTATAATGAAGAGAGAAAGATAGTGAGGTTGAGAGCTTGAAATATGTGCCCATGTTGGTCTCATGTTGCATAAAACCTGTCCATTTCACTTCTAAACAGAAATAGCAATAGCATTTTTCTATGCCTTACCAATAGATTGTTGAGGGGTTAGGTAAGTTGTAGGGCATTTTGTTTAGTGGGTGTTATCTTCTTCCCAGAAGCTTGACTCTCATTTACTGTACTACCTCCTTCTGTCCTGTGCAGTCTTTATCGGTCATCTGAATCTAGTCCATTATATCAGTTATCTGTTTTCTCCTCTGCTTCAAGGTGCAGCCATTTAAAGGCACAACCAATTGTGAAAAGATTAAAATTAGGGATGTTCAAGAGGCATGAATTGGAGGAGCCTAAAAATCCTGGAGAATTGTGGGGCTGGAGTGAGTTATGGAGAAGGAAGGAGTGAGGCCGTAGAGGGATTGATAAACAAAGATGTTAATTTAAAATCCAGGGGTTGGTGGGCAGGATGTCAACATTGCACAGGACATGTTGACTGGGCACAAATCCATATCACCTCCTGCCCATCTACTAAGTATTGTGGAGAACTTGTACTCATAATTTATGAAACGAGAGATCTATCCTACATTATTCCTCACAGGCACCCTAGGTATAGGCTTCATTTCCATTCAATTAGTTTTTGCATCAATCAAGGATAAAATATTATTCTAAGCACAACCAGCAATATTTTTTTCTAAACTCTAGTACCCTTTCAAGCTCTAGGTGGTAGTCCTTTTGTGAATAAAGGAATTCACTGCTTGCTGCTCCAGTCTTACACTGAGATGTCAAGCCCAGGTGAACCTTTGAATAACAAGTTTCCCAACAAAAAAAGTACTTTGACAGTCTGCCACTTTTAAACTACATATTATTTGTCCACGTTCTTCCTTCCTGTCACACTCTGGTTATCATTACCCTGCTCTATTTCCTTGTCCTATTTTCTAACTTTCCAAATCTCCAGCCACATGAACTCTGTTGCCATCCCTGAGCAATTTAGCTTAAAGTCCTGCATTCAGCACTTGTTTAGAAGATGTTAATTCCTTAACATTGTCCAGTTCTGATGAAAGCTTATTCACGTATTGAAATATTAATGTGCTTCTCTCTTCCGAGATGTTGCCCGACCTACTGAGTATTTCCAGCATGTTCTGTTTTTATTTTGGTTTTTCTATATCTGCAGAACCCCTCTTGTGTTCACTTCACTATCCATTGACTGTATTGGTTCTGATTCACAATCACCCTCAGGTTGACTTGTTCATTTAATTGTCCAGTGGTATTTGGCATGAATTTGCCATTGAGCACTGAGGCTGTTCAATGATGTTCAATGTCTGCAATGTTTTCCATCAATATTGCTGATGTGTTAAGATCTGCTTAAATATATGGGTGACATCACAATTCCAGACAGCTTGTAAAGCCACTAAATTTATGTCAGGCAGCTGCTACATCTTGAACTGATTTACCTAAACAAAATTCTGGGTCTATTAAAATTTCAGGCAAGCACTACTGAGAGTTCTTCATTGTGAGTACATTTATGGAACGAGTTGGCATGGTGTAGTGACCTAATGCATAGCAATATAAGAAAGAGGTGCAGGGCTAGGCTATTTGGGTCTGCTTTCCCATTCTACAAGTTCAGCGCTTACTGAATCTTGGCCTCAACTCCACTTTTCCGTCTGTTCCCTCTAACCCATGACATCTTCGTAGTTCAAGATATTGTATGAGGTGGCATCGCTCAAGGGATTCATGTTACATCAATGATTCTATTGATGTCACATACAGTCAGTGATTGCAAATCATATTTGTGCAGCCGATGATACCCTGCAATTAGGGAGTATCAGCTTTATTCCTGAATCCTGTAGCACTGACCTTGACATCAGGAAACTACGTGAACCGGTGTGACCTTGCAGAGATGGCATCAGTCACTGTTCCTGATGCAGTTATGGTTATATGACTGGCATAGCTCGCCTGTCACTCTCTCAGCATAAGACATGCTATCGTCACAGTGGCCTGGGACATACGAAGCCCACAGTGCCGCTGCGTTTATTTATCCCCAGGATATGGAGTTGAAGTTAAAAACTCAGGTCCACCTGCAGACCCCATGTATCCTGAAGGGCCCTGCGGCTGTGGCCTCTCCCTGACCTCGGTGCTTCTCATTCTCTGTGCCAGCCTGAGGCTGCTCCTGGTCTTGCTATTGGCCCAGGTCCTCCTGCTTCTTAGTAAAGTAGCTCCAGTGACCAACATCCCACCAGTGGCTGGGGACATGATTCTTGCAACATAAGGAACGAAAGAGGTTGTTAGATCTCTGAACAGTCAGTGGTAGCACACTCTGCAGATAAGGGCTGCATATTGCAGTCCTCCATACAGTGAGACTTTGATTTGATTTGATTTATTATTGTCATGTCTATGGATATACTGTGAAAATTATTGTTTTGCGTGATAACCACAGAAAACATACCTTCCATAAATACTTCAGGGTAATAGACGAGAATGCAGAATATAGTGTTACAGCTACAGAGAAGGTGCTGAGAAAGATGAACTCTAATACATGAGAAGTCTGTTCAAAGTCTGATAACAGCAGGGGAGAAGCTGTTCTTGAATATGTTGGTATGTGTTTTCAAACTTTTATATCTTCTGCCTGATGGAAGAGGATGGAAGAGAGAATAACCAGAATGCAAGGAGTCTTGGCTTTTGTTGACTGCTTTCCCAAGGCAGCAGGGAGTATAGATGGAGTCAACGGGAGGAAGGCTAGTTTACATGATGGACTTCATTGCATTCACAACTCTGTGTAGTTTCTTGCAGTCTTGGGCAGAGCAGTTTCCATATTAAGCTGTGATGCATCCAGATAGGATGTTTTCTCAATGGTGCATCTATAAAAATTGGTCAGGTTCATTGTGGACATGCTGAATGTCCTTGGCCTTCTGAGTAAGCAGAGGCTTTGGTTTGCTTTCTTGACTGTAGAGTCAATATGGGTGGACCAGGTCAGATTGTTGGCGATATTTACTCCTAGGAACTTGAAACTCTCGACCATCTCCACCTCACCAACATTGATACACATAGGAGCATGTTCTCCACTCCACTTCCTAAAGTCAATGGACCGGATCCTTTGTTTTGCTGAAAATGAGGGAGAGATTGTTGTCATTACATCATGCCACTAAGCTCTCTGCATCTTTGTCTCATCGTTGTTTCCGATCCGACCCACTACGGCAGTGTCATCAGCAAACCTGTAAATGGAGTTAGAGCAGAATTTGGCCACATATGCAGACATGCAGCACCGTGATAATGAGGACCATGTCTTCAGCATTCAGTCAGCTTCACCCTCAATGTCTGCATCAATTTGGTGACAGCACATTCCATTAGAAAAGTGAATGTCTGATCCCCTTCACATCCCAGACCCATCATTCAACTATTAATCACAGTCAGTTTACAGACCATTGTTAAACTTACATGACAGATGATGAAGCATTGGGCTGTGTCTCCCACAGCCCCCTGGGAAGTTGCACAGGTAATGCGTCACCTTTGGAAAAATTTCCCTCTTTTTAAGTTATTGCTGCTAACTTCTGTGTCATTGAGTTGCCAATGTTCAGTTTGTAAGGACTGATGGCATGATGCAATTTGCTTTTGACAACATTTGAACCCCAAGTACATTCACTCTGCATGCATTGTGAGTGGATAATGAAATGATTGAAATGTAATGTAGCTAGAATTTGCCCCTTCAATGCCCTGGCGTCCTGCAGACATGGATCCTGGGCTTTTGCCCATCAAAGTGACATTGACTCAGCTGCAGTTGCCCCAAATCATTTTCCCAATGCATTTTGCCTCTAGAGAATGGCAAGTGATGGCAGGGAGCACAGCTCACTGAGGACAACAGCAGAATCAACTCCACTTAGTTGCCAGGAACCCCCTCCTTGCCCCCTCTCCTACCACCAATCCACTAATACTCTGTACTATCCAGACAGCCCATTTCTACCCATCACCTCCCATGTGTAGACCCACCACAATGAACTTTGCCTCCGACTATCCTCCCTGCTCCCTCAGCCCAAACATTATCCTTTAACGATGCTAGTCCTGGTCCTCTACATTCCCTTTATAGAGGCCCTAGTAGTAGTCACTGCCATTAACACATTCCCATAGCCTACCATGTCCTCTGATGCTGTTCCACATTTTGATCCTTCTGTCACCATCCTTGTCCCCATCTCCTCAAATACTTCTGCCTTCTCCCCTGCCTTGACATCCCATGCCTTTTGGCAATGAATCCCCTGCTGCTCCTACAGGGTCTCTCATATTCCCCTGAACATACCTCTGGGAGGGTATTCATCCTGGACCTCTGTCCGACTTCAAAGAGCAGCCCCTAGACATGACTGACCAGACCGTGACCCCATGCTTGCAGCCCTCCGATTGACAATACATGATTCCCCTGACTGTTGGTGCTGTGCCTACAGGCCTGACCATTATCTATTCCCTGGACTGTAGTCAGACAGAACCCTGACAGTGAACAGTCCAAGTGGATGACAGATCGTGGCCGAGCCCCTGGATTATTTGCAGACTGTGCCCATGACCGATGGTATCAGGCTCCTGATGGACTGCAGCACACTCTTGATTGAACTGAGGACTAGCTCCCACCAGTTTAAGAAGTGGCCATTTGATTGAATAAATATGCAGTGGGATTGCTGCGCAGGCAGCTGGCACCCATGCTGGGGGTATTGCATTGATATCTTGGTGTGCTTTCTAAAATGACAGACCTCCTCCCCAAACCACACTGACAGATCCCTGCTGTCTGTGTGTCTGTGCAAAACTGCACATTCAGCTCTTGCTGAAGTGCAGTGTGCTAACACCCTTGGCAGGGCATGACAAGGCATAGATGCTGCGAGCATGCAGGTAGGTGCTAAGTGGATGAGTGCTAACGTAGCAAGTGAGCAGCCCTAAGATGCAGCCTGGTCTAGTGAGTGAGCTGCAAGTGTCATTGCTGCAGCCTTTCAATGCCAGTTGCCAATGCGAGTCCATGCTTCCACAGCGGCCTGCGATTGGTTCGGCGAGGTGCCATGATGGTCAGGATGGGTTGGCAGATGTTGGATGCCACTGTCCTTGGATGATGGGTGCATGCTGTTGGTGCCTATAGATTGTGCCCCGAGCTGCCATTTGGTGCCGAGCAACTTGGAGGCTCCTCACAGCTGAAGTCATGTTAGAGTCACCAAGTACCTGCGCTGAGTTCCAGGTTGAGAATTCTCAATATCCACTTTGCTTGGCACGTTTGGTAAGATAGGAAGCTGTGTATTAATGTGACAATTTGTGGTATTTATGGTCATTTAACGAGCAATAATCCCCTTTAGCTGGTAACTCGCTGCTGCCCGGTGAGGATCTCACCGCACCACTTGGCAAAGGCAGCAAGGATGCAATAAAGTTGCTTCCAATGTTGTGTTGGGCCTCACTGAACTTCTCACTCAATTTTGCCACGAATCATGCTATAAGCCACACTGCTCAGGCTGTTAAAAGATTCTGCCAAAGTATTTTACTTTAGTTTTTAGAGGAAGCTGTTTTATCTATACCAGCTCCCTAAGGTCCTAGTAATTATCCCTGACCAAATGTAGTTGTATTTATTGTTATTATGCAATAAACCCCCTGTTATCTAAGAACAGTGCCTCTTCTGTAGGAAATGTACAGTGGTGTATCCTCTACCACTTATCACTAGATAGGCCCAAGACAAAACAAAGTTAAAGGAAGTTTGGTGAACTACCTCAAAAAATCCTTCCCCAATACCACCTAATGTTAAAGGTGGCAAAAACCACAAGGAGTGTTCATCTGGGAAACTATCACACCAAAGTCAGTTTATCTCAGCCTTGAGGATATTGAAGCTCTGGGATAGAGGTTGTAAATCTTTGGAATTCTCTAAGAGAAGGAGTTCCTCCTCAACTGTAAATTAAATGGATGACCCTTTGTCCTAAAACTCTGCCTCTTAATTTCAGAATCCCCCACAAGGGAAAGCCACCTGTCAAGGCCTGTCAGGCTAAATTTCCAAAATATGCTGAAGTAGTAATGGGCCATGAATGATCGGACTTCAATGCTGTGAGGTTATTGAGGAGGGACATTTAAATGCCAGGGTTAGTGCTCTCTGATCACAATCAGTGACCTCTGCTGACAAATGAGCTGACACAAAGGAAGAGACGGGAGAGCTGGGGCTTCGAGATGTTACTATCGACAGTTGAATAATCTGGTGACTCACAATGTGCAAGCTTTGCATAAGATGGTTTTTTTACACAAAATCTCCTGCGGAATGAAGCTTCTACATGTAGAAACATGCTTGACTTCAATTTGTGGCTGTCAGGAAGGTTTGTTGCGTTGGCTACATTTACTTCAACATTCTTTCCAGGTAATTACTGTCAGAAGCAATGAACATAATTCACATCTTTTATTAATTCTCTGCTTTCAGTGAAGAAAGGCATTTGCCCAGGTCTTTGACAATAAAACACATTCCTCCGATTCAATACTATAATCAGACTCTCCAAGCTTCCAAAGTCTGTCTATCATATTACCACTTGTATAAACAAAATTTAATCCGGAATTATGGAAAATGCAACCTTGTGATTACTGGAATATTTTTAATTTGCCTTGTACCAGATTATAAAAGAACCACAGGCGGCTTTTGGATGTCAGCAATTGATCAATGGGTAACATTCTCACCCCTGTGCCAGAAGGTTGTGGGTTTCTATCCCACTCCAGAGAGTTGCAGTGATCATTTACTCTGACGCTCCAGTTCAGTACTGCAGGGGAGCTGCGCTGTTTGACAATGTCATATTTTGAATGAAGCCATGTATGCCCTCACACACATAAAAGATCCCAGAGTCACTATTTTGTAGAAGAGCAGGGAAGTCTTCACTGGTGGTCCAGCGAATATTTATCTTACTAGTAATATATTAACATGTCACTAACACGTTACCATTTGTGGGTGTGAGCTGTGGCCATATTGGCTGCTGTGTTTACTACATTGTAACCATGGCTATACTTCAGCAGTACTGTTTGTACTGTAAAATGTATTGGGGTGTCCTGTTGTGAAGATAAATGCCATTGAACTAGAAATCCTTTTTGTGGGAATTTCAAATGTGACAGTCCTCATGTGTAAATCATACAGAGAGGCTTTAGTATGAACCTAATGCAAATATCACATGCCGATTCTTGGGACCACCCAATTATTGTTGGGATTCGTTTTAAGGATGAAAGAGGAAATTGCCACCTCATTCAGGGTCTCTCTTTAATAAACTATGACTGTGTCTGAGGTGGGTCTAGTTGACATTGGCATGGATTCAATCCCTGGAGTATGGCTCTAATACATTAGACAGTAAGAGGTTAGGTTAGTTCCAATTTCATTGGCAATTAAACAAAGTTATTGGAAAGTTGAACGGATCTGAATTTAGCATCATTGACTCTTTCTCGTTGACTGTTCCAGGTAAAGTGCAGCAACAGCTGTGACATTGACATTTGAGCTGCCTGTAAAACTCAATGGCCTGCTGGAAAATCCCGAGTTGCAGAAGGAGGTTGGTAGAAACCCTGACAGAAATGCCGCTCTGCCGGAGTAAATATGTTTATTAAAGCCCTGTTTGGAACTCTGATGCAATCAGCAGACTTGCTCTCACTATTTCCACAATTCTACCTGTGTCTGAAATTGACTGTCACGGTGGTTAAGGAAAAGAAAGGTCATGTTGCCACGAAGGGCACTCAGAAGGCAGTGAAGAGGGCACCAGTGAAGTGCTGCAAGAAGAGGAGAAAATCCAGGAAAGAAAGTTACACAGTGATGAAGCAGGTTCATCCCGACACTGGCATCTCTTTCAAAGCCACAAGCATCGTGAGCTCATTCGTCAGCGATATTTTCAAATGCATCATGGGGCACACTTCCCACCTGGCCCATTCCAACAAGCACAGCACCATCAGCTTCCAGGAGATCCAGACTGCAGTGCACCTATTGCTGCTCAGGGAGCTGGCCAAACATGCCATGTCCGAGGGCACCAGGGTGGGACCAAGTACACTTCCACAATTCTATCCTTTCCTACAGAGAATACTCCTCAGAGACAGCACCTGCATCTCACAGCATTAGCTGGAAGAAGTGCAGCAGAGTTCTTCCAGCAGCCTGAGCCTAATATTGCTGACATGGCTTCCTTTTTCCACCACCGTGGTTTCCTGCCCCCTGTGATTGACAGTGCACTCAACATCATCCAACCAATCACTCATGCTTCTGCCCTTGCCCCTTCCAATCACTCACAACAGCACTTTTCATCCCACCAGCCTCTGCATTCAAAGGATCATTCTCCATCATTTCAGACAATTCCAGCAGAACACCGCCACGAAACACATCTTCCTCTCACTCCCCCGTCTGCATTTCGCAGAGACCGTTCCTGCTTAACTCATTCCTCAACCACCAACACCTCTCCCTCCCCGCTTCCCACATAACTGCAGAAGGTGCAACACCTACCCATTCACCTCCTCCCTGCTCACCATCCTAGGGCCTAAACAGTTTTTCCAGGTGAAACTGCATTTCACCTGCACCTCCTCCAATCTGATTTATCGCAATCACTGCACCCAATATGGCCTACACTACATTGGAGAAACGAAATGCAAACTGGCTGACCACTTTGCAGAACAGCTCCAGTCTGTGTGCAAGCATGCCCCTGACCTTCCCGTAGCCGGTCATTTTAACACAGCGTCCTGCTCACATGCCAATGCATCTGTCCTTGGCGTGTTGCAGTGCTCCAGTGAATCACAGCCCAAACTGAAGGAACCACATCTCATCTTCAGACTAGGCACTTTACAACCTTCTTGCCTTAATATTGAGTTCAACATCTTCATATTGTGAACCCACTCCTGTTCCTTCCCTTTCTTTTAGCTTTACTTGTTACACTCTCTGCCACCATGTCTTCACCCCCCTTCTCCTGTGGGACTATCCGTTCTTGGTTAGTGACAAAAAAACTGCAGATGCTGGAATCGAAGGTGGACAAACAGGAGTCTGGAAGAGCACAGCAGGCCAGGCAGCATCTAGAGGAAAGGTATTAGCCTTGTTCAGGACTGGACGTTGAGGTAGGGGGAGCTGCAGATAAAGAGGTGGGGGGAGAAGGGGTGGAGACGGAATGGTGGTAATAGCTGTAGGGTGCCCAGGCAGAAGATAAGGTGTTGTTCTTCAAATTTGCGTTCTGAGTTGCTGCGACACAGGAGGAGGCTGAGGACAGACATGTCGGAGGGGGAGTGGAGGGGGCAGCTGAAATGGATGGTGACCAGGAGCTTAGGATGGCCATTACAGGCCAGGCGGAGATGCTCGGCGAAACAGTCACCTAGTCTGCGTTTGGTCTCACCGACGGAGAGAAGACCACATTGGGAGCAGCAGATGCAGTAGACTAGGTTGGAGGGGATGCAGGTGAAGCTCTGTCTCACTTGGAAGGACTGTTTAGGGCCCTGAATGGAGGTAAAGGAGGTGGTGTGTGGGCAAGTGTTGCATCTTTTACGGTTACAGGG
Organism: Rhincodon typus; assembly: GCF_021869965.1. Taxonomy (NCBI): domain Eukaryota; kingdom Metazoa; phylum Chordata; class Chondrichthyes; order Orectolobiformes; family Rhincodontidae; genus Rhincodon; species Rhincodon typus. Next base: position 35,392,746 of record NC_063335.1, read on the forward strand.
GAAGGTACTGGGCGGGTTGGAGTGATTGGTGGGGAATGTGGTGCGAACTAAAGAATGGCGAAGGAATGGTCCTTACAGAAGGCAGAGAGGGGTGGGGAGTGGAAGATGTTCTGGGTGGTAGGGTCTAATTGGAGTTGGGTTAAGTGTTTGAGGATGATACGTTGGATGCGGAGGCTGGTGGGGTGGAAAATGAGGACAAGGTGGTTAAGAGCTGTGGAACGGGGAATGGAGGAGGCACGTGGAGGGCTGTCTAGATGTCAGAGGAGGGAAAAGAGTGTTGTTTGACAAGGGTGGACATCTGGGATGCTTGTTCTTTCCAGTTTGGCAGTTAGACAGAGTATGGTTTTGCCATTGCCACATTCTGATCACTTAATCTGCTCTATCAACTCCCTTTCTCCCCCAGCACTCCACCCCCCCCCACCTATTGCATAAATGTTGCCCCCTCCACACCACATCAGCTCTGATGTAGAGGTGAGGGTGTTGGACTGAGGAGGGCAAGGTCAGAAGTCAGACCTCATCAGCTCTGATGAACAGTCATCTAGACTTGAAAAGTTAGTTTGCTCTTTCTCCATCAATGCTGCCTGACTCACTGTGATTTCCAGCATTTTTTTTGTTTTCAGTCCTAATACTTATCATCCTTGCAACATTGTTAAATTGCAAATGAACTGTTCAATATCACATTCCTATTTGTGGGATCTTACTAAGTGCAAATGAGCTATCATTGGGACTCATGGAGTCATAGAGTCATACAGTATGGAAACATTCAATCCAAGTTGTCCATGCTGACAAAGTTTCCCAAATTAAGCTAGTATCATTTGCCTGCGTTTGGCCCATATCCCTCTAAACTTTCCTATTCATGTACCTGTCCAAACGTCCTTTAAATGTTGTAACTGTACCTGCATCTACCACTTCCTCCAGCAGTTCATTCCACACATGAACCACACTGTGTGAAAAAGGTGCCCCTTGGGTCCCTTTTAAATCTTTCTCCTCATACGTTAAAAAATGCCCCCTAGTTTTGAACTCCCCTGCCTCAGGGAAAAGACCTTTGCTATTCACTTTATTAATGCCTCTCACGATTTTATAAACCTCCATAAAGTCGCCCCTCAACTTCCTACACTCCAATGAAAAAATTCCCAGCCTATCCAGCTTCTCCCTAGAACTCAAACCCTCCAGTCCCAGTAACGTCTTTGTAAATCTTTTCCGCACCCTCTCCAATTTAATAACATCCTTCCTAAAGCAGAGTGATCAGAACTGTACACAGTACTCCAAAAGTGGCCTCACCAACATCCTGTACAACTGCAACATGATGTCCCAACTCCTGTACTCACTGGTGTGAGCAATGAAGGCAAGTGTGCTAAACGCCTTCTTCACCACCCTGTCTACCTGTGACCCCACTTTCATAGTGATATGTACCTGCACCTCGCAGTCTCTCTGTTTGATAACACTTCCCAGAGCCCTATGATTAACTGTGTAAGTCTTGCCCTTGTTTGTTTTACCAAAATGGTTCAATATATTGCATCAGAGTGGCTGCAAAACAAGTTGAGATGTCCTGAGACTGGGAAAGAAGCTGTGTAAATACAATATTTTTAAAAAAGAATTGAATGGATAAAAATGACTCACACCTGCTCTGCCAGCTGCAATGAGTTCTCTATCACTGAAGTACAAACACAAAGGCAGACCATATGGCCATCGTGTCTGCTGCAACTTTTTGCTAGTTATTCCCATTGCCCCTAACAATTTCTCTCCCCTTGGCCCTGTAATGTTTCCAGTTTCTAATCCAGTTCCTTTTTCTGAAAATTACAATTGAATCTCTTTCCATCACCCTCTCAGGCAGAGCACAGCAATAATTATTTTAATAAACGTGCTGCAATTATAGAATTCTTTTCAATCTGGTCTGTTTGTGCATCTTTAATTTCCGTTGCTTCACAACGTTGTTAGCTGCCTGGGCCAGAAGCTTTGGAATTTCCTCCCTACACCTCTCTGCTTTTCCATCACTCTCCTCCTTTAAACCAAGATGCTCCTCCTTATCCCCCTCTTGTTTGACTACCTGTTATCTGTGTGCTCTGATTACTGACCATCCTGCCAGTTTTTCCCAACTTGGGAGATTTCAAGACTAGGGGGCACATTTTTAAGGTGAGGGGAGAGAGATTTAAAAAAGACATGTGGGCCAAACTTTTTACACAGAGGGTGGTTTGCGTGTGGAATGAACTTCCTGAGGAAGTGGTGGATGCGGGTACAATTACAATGTTTAAAAGACATTTGGATAGATACATGAATAAGAAAGGTTTGGAGGGATATGAGCCAGGAGCAGGCAGGTGGGACTAGTTTAGTTTGGGATTATGTTCGGCATGGACTGGTTGGACTGAAAAGTCTATTTCTGTGCTCTATGACTCTCTGAGAAAACTCTTCAAGATTTTAAGTAACTCTGTTAAGTTCCCCCATAGACTTCACTGCTCTAAGGAGAACAATGCCAGCTTCCCCCAACCTGAAATCACTCATCCCTGATAGTGCTCTGGGAAATCTCACGTACACTCTCCAAATCTGGTGCCCAGAATTGGATACAATTTCTAGCAGAAGCCTAAACAGTGATTTATAAAGGTTTCACATAACTTCTTTGCTTTTGCTCAATTCATAAGGCCAAGGATCCTGCATACTTCTTAACAGTTTTATCAATTTGTCCTGCTACCTTTAGAGACTTATGTTAATATGATCCCTGCAGGTAAGTCAAAATAACCAAATTAACATATAATATCCAACTGAAGAAACCAGCACAAAGATTTCACTTTCTGTAGCTTTTACTTTAACACAAATATGTCCCAACAGAATTTACACATGAATTTTTGGCAATGATACTTCAAATAAAAAGGTAAATGTAACTTTAAATTGTTGATAGTAAAAAGATAAATCTTAACCAAGCACACTCATTCACATCACTCCCTGTACAAATGCAACATTGCAAATGCTGTTCTGTATTCACACAAGAATTTACATAGAACAGGTCAGGAGTTCTACACATCGAAAACCATCACTCTCAACATTCTCTCACTTGTGTCATTGCATTCCTAATGGTGTAATTTTCCAGAACTTTTTTTCAACTAAGCCACCAATAACATGGCTTGGACACCTCGAGGTAAAGATCCAGCACTATAGTATCTATGTTCTACTCACACTACTTTCCAGGTTTTAGACCTTTTTAAACAACGTGCCCAGGACCTCCTGTAAAACAAAGAAACTAGCCTCTTCTTCAGAGGGATTTATATCTTCTTCTTACAACAACAATAAGGGTATGACATGATGTCGAATTCTTCTTCCGCCGTCTTCGCTTCCGTGCCCATTTCTTTGGACGAGAGTCCTCTCCCTGTCCTACAGACCCCTTCGCCCAGTTCCAACACGCTCCCTCTGCCTGGACCCCACCCTCTGGCCTTTTACCTGCACTCAATCTGTTAATTGAGAACTGTCAACGTGATATTGGTCGCCTCAATTTCTCTGCATCCCTCACCAAATCGAACCTATCTCCTTCCGAACTGACTGCACTCCATGCACTCAGATCTAACCCTGACTTTGTTATTAAGCCTGCCGATAAGGGTGGTGCTGTGGTAGTCTGGCGTACTGACCTCTACATTGCAGAGGCTGTGCGCCAGTTCTCAAATACCGCCTCCTATCTTCCCCTGGACCATGACCCCACCATGACACATCAGGCCATTGTATCTACTATGGTAACTGATCTCATTTCATCTGGTGATCTCCACCCCACTGGTTCCAAGCTGATAGGCCCCCAGCCCTACACAGCTCGCTTCTACCTCTTTCCAAAATCCACAAACAGGACTGTCCGGGCAAACCCATTGTTTCAGCCTGCTCCTGCCCCACAGAACTCATCTCTTCCTAACTTGACTCAGTCTTCTCTCGCCTGGTCCAATCCCTGCCCACGTACATCCATGATTCCTCTGATGCTTTACACCGGTTTCAAAGTTTCCAGTTTGCAGGTTCCAGCTGCTCCCTCTTTACCATGCACGTTCAACCCCTTTACATGTCCATTCCCCACCAGGAGGGTCTTAGGGCTCTCTGCTTCTTCCTGGAGCAAAGACCTGAACAATCCCCACCCACCACACCCTCCTCCGCTTGGCCAAGCTCGTCCTCACCCTCAACAACTTCTCTTTTAATTCCTCTCATTTTCTTCAGGTAAATGGGGTTGCCATGGGTACCCGCATGAACCCCAGTTATGCCTGTCTGTTCATGGGTGGCGTAGAACATTCCTTGTTCCAGTCCTATTCTGGACCCCACCCACAACTCTTTCTCCGATACATCAATGATATCATCGGTGCTGCTTCCCTCTCTCATCCAGAATTGGAAAAGTTAATCGATTTTGCTTCCAATTTCCACCCTGCCCTCAATTACACCTGGTCTATCTCTGACTCCTCCCTTCCCTTCCTCGACATCTCCGTTCCCATTTCTGGGGATTGATTGGCCACTAATATCCACCATAAACGCACTTATTCCCACAGCTATCTAGACTATACATCCTCTCGCCCTGTTTCGTGTAAAGACTCCATTCCATTCTCTCAGTTCCTCTGTCTCCGTCACATATGTTCAGATGAGGTCAACTTCAACAAGGGAGTCTCTGAAATGTCCACCTTCTTCCTCAACCGAAGATTCCCCAGCACCATTGTCGACAGGGCCCTCAACCAGGTTCAACCCATCTCCCGCACTTCCGCCCTCACCCCTTTTCCTTCCCACAATAGCGATAGGGTTCCCTTTGTCCTTACTTACCATCCCACCAGCATCCACATCCAGAAGATCATCAGATGCCATTTCTGCCATGTCCAGCGAGATGCCACCACCAGACACATTCCTTTTCCCTCCCTTATCTGCCTTCCACAGGGACCGTTCCCTCTGAGACACCCTGATCCACTCTTTCTTCACCCCTAACATCCCCCATGGCACCTTCCCCTGCAACTAGCAAAACCTGCCCATCTATCTCCTCCCTCCTCAGTATCCAAGGGCCCAAACATAACTTCCAGGTGAAGCAACACTTCACCTACACTTCCCAGAATCTAGTCTACTGCATTCGCTGCTCACAATGTGGTTTTCTGTACATTGGGGAAATGAAGCGTAGACTGGGTGACAGCTTCGCAGAACACTCACAAAAAAGACCCTGAGCTACCTGTTGCCTGCCACTTTAACACACCACCTGTTTCCTGGCCAACATCTCCGTCTCTGGCTTGATGCAGTGTTCCAGTGAAGCTCAGCGTAAGCTGGAAGAACAACACCTCATTTTCCACTTGGGTCCCCTGCAGCCCTCCAGATTCAATATCGGGTTCAATAATTTTAGGGCCTAAACTCTCCCATGTCCCAGTCCGCTACCCCACATACCAGGCCTTGTTATCACATAGTCTGCCATTACACACTACCCGTTGTTAGTCACTAACAGTCCCCATTAACAACTATTCACCCTCCCAGCCTGATCGTTATCAGCTCCTTTGTCTGTTCAATTGCTTTTCTCTCTCTCTGGGTTCTATCCTATCATTTACTCCCTACCCGATCCCCCTCCCTATTTTCTGCATATAAACAGACATTTTCCCAGCTACCATCAGTTCTGAGGAAGGGTCACTGGACCTGTAACGTTAGCTCTGATTTTTCTTCACCGATGCTCCCAGACCTGCTGAGCTTCCAGCAACTTCTGTTTTTGTTCCTGATTTACAGCATCCACAGTTCTTTTGGATTTTAATATGTGTTTTGTTTTTTTGTTTCTGTCTGTTTTTCTTCCTTCTGTACCTGTGTGTCAATCATCTTCAAACTCTCGCTCCTCTGTTTGTAGATCTCCTTTGTTTCTTCCAGACAAACAGCTTTTCTTTTTCTTCTTTTCCTTTCTTTCTTTTGGTACTGCTTTCAGGGCAAGTATTATCAGATCAGAGGAATTGTATTCCTTAACGAAGAAAGGTACAATTGAGCCATTTATAACTCGTGAAAACTCATAAAAGTCATTTTCAAACTTTATAATGATAAAGATTCTAAAGTCATTTTGATGAAATTACAATTTTTCCTTTCTATGCTACTTCTGGGTTGAAGGCTGTCACATTGTATGTGAACCCCACGTTCATTGCTCTTTGCCACATCCTTAATGGCAGCATCACTCATCAAATTATTGGAAATAGTTCTTAGTCCCGACTAAATGAGGAATATGGTCCATTGTACCATAGTACATTGTAACAATGTCACTACCATATATACAATATTAGCTGAATTTAGTATATGATGAGTCTACCATCTTCTTACAGATATCCGATGCATGAAATACTTGAATCTATTCTTTCAGATTTACTCCTCAAAAGTAACTCAATACTTTATATTTCTTCAATAGATGCCAGAAAACTATTGAGGGAATAAAACACAAGTTGTAGTTTGCATAAAGTCACTGGTAAAAGACTACCTCTGACTTTGAACTAACTTGATCCTATTCATTTATTTCCCACCTCTGCTTTCCCTCCATGACTCCACCCTTTGCTATTTCTTTAACCTCTATCAGCCCCACAAACTTCCAATCAGGTCTTTCATGTATCCCTGATTTTAATCACTTCGCAATTGGTGTGTGTGCTTCCAGCTGTCTGGGCGTTAAGTTCATCATGTAAACCTCTCCACCTCATTGTCCCCTTTAAGTTGCTTTGATAAAATTTTTGGCCACCTGTCTAACTATCTCCTTATGTGATCCTGTGCCAACTTTCATCCAATAACACCTTTCGAAATCTGACTATGTTTAAGATGCTAAAAGAAATACAAGCTGCTGTTATTTTTGCATTTGAGCATTTCTTTGATCCCTGTGTCAGTCTGTCATTTGTGATGGGCAATTGAAACCTATTAAAAGAGGCAATGAAATCAGGAGAAGGGGCTCACATCCATGGAGCCGCATTCTTAGAGTCAGATCTCTACGTTGAATTCTGACTTCAGTGGCACTGTGAGGGTTATATAAATGGTAAACACTGGATGTATAAAGAGTCTACAGTAAGAATTGAAGGAAGGAAAGAGCTTGCCTTGGCTGGCCTGGTTAGGTTATTAAATTTCTTCATGCAGTGTAAAAGGAGGTCAAGGAAATGACATAGCTCACTTCCCTCAACAGAGCGCAGAGCCCATTTTTAATTCTCTCTCATCATTCTCTAAACAGACCATTGCTCCATTAGGATAGCAACATCATTTCAGCTTCCTGAAATTTGTCCCTTTTTTTCCCCCAATCTGGATGAATGTTTTACAATCTGATATTGATATTTAGAGATTAAGTTGCAGGGTTTCTGCTAATGAGGATACCTTGCTATTATTCCATACGGGCATGATATGGGACAATTGTCAGCTACTTTCTGGGCTTCTTTTCTTGATTAGTTCCTCTTGCACTAATTCCAGTTCCATGGACAGTCCATTATCTAACCTGGACTCAAATGAAAACCACCCAGAACATGAAGGTCAGGAATTTCCGTGAGGTATTTCCGTAATTTCCCCTTCAACTTTGACATGTCACAGGAAAACCTTCCCTAGAAAAGGTGCGTGAATATTTTAACAGAAAACCTCACGAGGATCCCACGGAAATTTACCGAAAGATCTCAGCCTTGAAGATGTGCTTCTAACCCAAATGTGCAAACTCTTCAATTCCATTCCATTTATTACAAATGGCTCAACTCCCCACTGAAGGATCTGTGAAAGGAATTTTAGATGCATGCAGGCTGTCCTTAAGCTAATAGCCCACAGTGTAGGAAAAGTCCCTCAGGTCATAAAATTTAATGAACCACTATTAAATCATTTGACATTAACAAGATACGAGTTTCTACATGAATCAGCTTCATCAGAACAATTAGGAAATTGAAAAACTGATCACTTTCCCAATCCACTGATATTGCCTCACCCTGTTGAAAATTCATTTGAAGGAAGAAACTCTTGATATCTAGATGTTAATAAACTCTTGGAATACGTCTGCTACAAAAAGAAGCGCTGCAGAAAATATGAACTCAAAAAAGAAGAAAAAAAGCGAGGAAACAGAGACATTAACTTGTCTGGTCTAGACACTTTATCATGAAGCTTCAAGAATTCTCTGCCCACATACATTCTAGTGTAAAGTGTCTCCATAAATCTTCCCTAGCCCAGAATGAATTTGATTGCTGTCTCACTGAGCATTCTTTCATCGATCTGTTTGGCGAGGTTCTAGAGAAATGACAGTGCAAATTGTGGAAAATGAAAGACTTCAGAAGGTACTTTCTTTCAACTTAATCTCTGACAGGAAGAGTTGAAAGAGGCACTCAGGTCTTTCTCGTGAGTTGAAAAGATGGACTGCATTCCCACAAGACAGTGTTAAGTATAGCTCCACCTGATGAGATGCTCCTTATGTTTCCATAAATGTTACAGGGAATAGAACTGAGAGAAAGGAGGAGTCAGTCACTGAGTTCCATATTTCAACAAGATCATGGCCAAACCTTAACACCATTTGCCCAGAATGGTTATGAAAAGCAACTTTGCTTGATATTGCTCCCTCCCAATGCCTGACTTTACCTAGTGTAATAAAAGCAAAATACTATGGAGACTGGAAATGTAAAATAAAAACAGAGAGCGCTAGAGGAATTCACAGGTTTGGTAGCATTAGTGGAGAGAGGAACAAGGTTAATGCTTTGAGTCCAATATGACTGTCTCTTCAGAATACTTCTTGTAAAGTAGATCATATGACTTGGAACATTATTTTTTAAGAATTCATTCATGGGATGTGGGCATCACTGGTTGGGCCAGCATTTATTACTCTTCGCTAGTTGCTCTTGACATGGTGGTGGTGAGCTGCCTTCTTGAGCAGCTGCAGTCCATTTGGAGTAGGTACACCCACAATACTGTTAAAGAGGGAGTTTTATTCAGTGACTCTGGGTGAGAGGCTTGGAAGAGAACTTGCAGGTGATGGTGCTTCCATGTATTTGGTGCACTATCCTTCTAGGTGGTAGAAGTTTTGGGTTTGGAAAGTGCTTTGGAAGGCACCTGGTGAATTTCTGAAAAACATCTTGTAGATAGTACACACTGCTGCTACTGAGTATTGGTAATGAAGGAGTGAGTGTTTGTGAATGAGGTGCCAATCAATTGGGCTGCTTTGTCCTAGATGGTGCCAAGTTTACTGCGTGTTGTTGGAGCTGCGTTCATTCAGGCAAGTGAGGACTATTTCATCACACTTCTGACATGTGCCTTGTAGATGGTGGACAGAATTTTGGGAGGCAGAAGGTGTGTTTCTCTCCACAGGATTCAAGCCTCTGACTTATTGTTGAAGTCATAGTATTTATATGACAAATCCAGTTCAGTTTTGGGTCATTGTAAACCCCAGGATGTTGATAGTGGGAGATTTAATGATGATAATGCTACTGAATGTCAAGTGGCTATGGTTTAATTCTCTTTTGTTGAAGATAGTGACATATAAAAACGACATTGATGATAATGTGGCGGAGATGATTAGTAAGTTTGTGGATGACACGAACATTGGCTTTGTGATTAATGAGGAAGAAATTCATAGGTTAGATAAAGATGGGTTGGTCAGATGGGCAGTTCAGTGGCAGATGGAATATAACACTCAAAAATGTGAGGTGATGCACTTTGAAAGAAGTAAAGGAGTACTCAATGAATGTCAGGATAGTAGTAAGCTCAGAAGAAGAGAAGGACCTTGGCATCCCTGAATGGGGCAGGACAGGTTAATAGAGGACACATGCCTTTAGCAGTAATGGTGTAGATTATAAGAGCAGGGAGGGCATGTTGGAGCAGTACAAAAGTTTGGTTAGGCCACAGCTGGAGTACAGTACGCAGTTCCGGTCATCACACTATACGAAGGACATGCTTGCACTGCAGGGGGTGCACATGGGGTTTCACCATGATGTTGCCTGGGATGGAGCAGTTTAACTACAAAGAGAGGAAGGATAGGCTTGAGTTGTTTACTTCAGCGCTTAGAACATTGTGGGGGAACCTGATTGAGGTGTATAAGATTATGAGGGGCATGGACAGAATGGGTAGGAAGTAGCTGTTCCCCTTAGTTAAAGGGTCAATATGAGGGGGCATAATTTTAAGTTGAAGGGCAGGAGATTTGAGGAAGATCTTTTTCACCCAGAGAGTGGTGGGCATCTGGAATACACTGCCTAGAAGGGTAATTAGACAGGAAACCTCACAACCTTTAAAGAGTACATGGATGAGCATTTGAAATGTCATGACATTCAAGCCTATGGGCTAAGTGCTAGAAGGTGGGAATAATGTAGATGGCTGATTGTTATTGGTTTTGTAGATGCAGACTCGATAGGCTTAAGGTCTCTTCTGTACTGTATGACTCTATGATCATTGCCTAGCACTTGTGTGGTATAATATTAATTGCCACTTTCCATCCTAAGCCTGGAAATTGTCCAGGTCTTGCTGCATTTAGATATGAACTCCTTCAGCATCTGAGGAGTCGCAAATGGTACTGAACATTGTGCAATCAACAGTGAACATTCCCCACTTCTGACCTTATGATGGAAGGATGGTCATTGGTGACACAGGTGAATGGGCCTATAACACTATCCCGAGGAACTCCTACAGAGATATCCTTGAGCTGAAATGACTGACCTCCAACAACTACAACCATCTTTCTTTGTGCTGCGTATGACTCCAATGGCAGAGAGTCTTCCCCCTGATTCCCAGTCATTCTAGTTTTGCCAGGGCTCCTAGATATCTTATTTGATGAAATGTAACTTTGATGTCAAGGGCTGTCACTCTCATCCCTCCTCTGGAATTCAACTATTTTGTCCACATTTGAACCAGTCTGTAGTGATATCAAGAGCTGAGTGGCCCTGTGGTACCGAAACTGAGTATCAGCCAGTAGGTTATTGTTAGGTTAGTGTGCTTGATAGCACTTTTGATGACTCCTTTGATCATTGAGAGTAGACTGTTGCAGCAGTAATTGGCCAGTTGGACTTGTTCTGCTTTTAGTGTAGAGGACAAACTTGGCAAATGGAATATAAAGTGGGAAAATGTGAGGTTATGCACTTTGGCAGGAAGAAGAGAGGAGCTGAATATTATATAAATGGAGGAAATCTGAAGAGAGATATGGAACAGAGTGATTTAGGCGTCCTTGTCCATGAATCATAAAAAGCTAACATCCATGTTCAAAGGCTAATAGATAAGGCAGATGGGATGTTAGGTCTTTATTTCAAAATGAATCGAATATAAAAATAGTGAAGTTTTGCTAAAATTACACAAAGCACTAGTCAGACCACAGTGAATAGTTTTGGGTCCCTTATACAATGAAAGATATATTTTGGATTGGAGGCATCCACAGAAGGTTTACTAGGCTGATACTAAATATGGAGGCACTGTCTTATGAGGAGAGGTTGAGTAGATTGGACCTGTACTCATTGGAATGTAGGATAATGAGAGGCAACCTTACTGAAACATACAAGATTCTTAGGGGGCTTGGTAGGTTACATGTGGAAAGAGCATTTAGGACCAGGGGACATAATCTCAAAATAAGAGATTGCACGTTTAAGTCATAGATGAGGAGAAGTTCCTTTTCTCTGAGGGTTGTGAATCTTTGGAACTGCTTACCGCAGACAGCTGTTGATGCCGGGGCATTAAGTACTTTCAAGGCTGAGATAGACATATTTTTAATCAGTCAGGGAATTCAGGGTTTTGGGGAAAAGACGGGATAGTGGAGCAATATTAGATCATCCATGATGTTATTGAATGGTGGAGCAGACTCGATGGGCTGAATGGCTTACTTTAGCTCTTATAAATTACGGTCTTAAATAGGAATTCAGATCTACAACAATGTGGTTAACTTTTAACTTCCCTCTGGAAAGGCTCAACAAAGCACTGCAGAAAAATGCATCAGATAGACTGCAGCAGTTCAAGAAGTCAGCTCACCACCACCTTCCGTAGAGCAATGAGAAATGGACAATGATGTTCAGTGGTATTCACGTTCCAAGAACAAAGAAAATTAATCTGATCCATTTCCCAGCCCACCCATAGGAATGTTTCACAGGAGCAGAAATGGAGATATCTGAATTGATGAACCCCCTATTTTCTGGATCCCCAACACTCTTCTCCAAACCTGCTATAGTGGACTGGGAAAGTTCAGTCCCTCAAACCAGAGAAATCTTGTATTACAGCTGTACGTATGTGAACACATCATGCCCCAGTGTCTCCTCTGATAATAAAATTAGGATTACATCTAGATACTATCCAACAATACGATAGGCCCTTTCTATGAATGTTAGAACAGATTTCAGATGGGTTCGATCAACTTCCCTGGTAATAGAAGCATAAATTTCTCAGCACCAGTTACAATGGAGTAATCGTTAAATGTAACTCAAAGGCTCTGAAAGCATGGAGACAAGGATCCTGAATTTAAATAAAGGAAACTACAATGGTATAAGACATAAGCTGGCTACGATAAATTGGGAAACACTACTTTTTTAAATTCTCTTGTGGGTTGTGGATGTTGCTGGCTGGGACAACATTTATTGCCTGTCCTTAGTTGCTTTTGAGGAGGTGATGGTGAGCTGCCTTCTTGAACCGCTACAGTCGATGTGCTGTAGGTAGACTCACAATTCTTTAGGGAAGGAAATGCTGGCAACACTTAAGTGACATATTTCCAAGCCAGGACAGTGAGTGCCTTGGAGGGAAACTTGCAGATGGTGGTGTTCTCATGTATCTGCAGCTCTTTTCCTTCTAGATGGAAGAGGTTGGGAGTTTGGAAGGTGCTGTCTAAGGATCTTGGACGAATTTCTGCAGTGCAGCTCATAGATTGTACACACTGCTGTTACTGGGCGTTGGTGATGGAGGGAGTGGATGAGATGCCAATCAAGCAGTCTGTTTTGTAGCTTCAGTATTTTAAAATAAGAGGAGGTTAAGGGAAAACAGGGAATTATAGACCAGTTAGCCTCACATTAATAGTGGGAAAAATGCTAGAGTCCATTATAAAAGATGCAATAGCAAAGCATTTGGAAAACAGTGACAGGATTGGGCAGAATCAGCATGAATTTATGAAAGGGATATCATGTTTGACAAATCTATTGGAGTTTATGAAGATGTAACTTGTACAGTTGATAAGGAAGAGGCAGTGGATGTGGTTTACTCGGATTTTCAGAAGGCTTTCAATAAGGTCCCAGGGAAGAGAAATTAAAGACTGTGAGATTGGAGGTAGTGTACTGACATGGACAGAGAATTGGTTGGCAGACAGAAAACAAAAGAGCATAAATAAATGGGTCTTTTTCTGAGTAACAGCCAGTGACTAGTCAGGAACCTGAGAGATCCGTGCTTGGTCTCCAGCTATTAACAATATATTTTAATGATTTAGATGAAGGAACTAAATGTAATATCTCTAAATTTGCAGACAACTCAAAGCTGGATGTGAGGGTGATCTGCACGGAGGCTACAGAGATGCTTCAGTGAGATTTGGACAAGTTGAATGAGTGGGCAGATGTAGCATAATGTGGATAATGTGAGGTTATCCATTTTGGTAGCAAAACAGGAAGGTAGATTATTATCTGAATGTGATAGATTGGAAATGGGAGAGGTGCAATGAGATCTGGGTGCTCTCATACACCAGTCACTGGAAGCATGCAGGTGCAGCATGTGGTGAAGAGGGCAAACGATATGTTAGCCTTCACAGAGAGAGGATTCAAGTGCAGGAGTAGGGATGTTTTGTTGCAATTGTACAGGGCCTTGGTGAGACCACACCTGGAGTATTGTGTGCAGTTTTGATCTCTTTATCTGAGGAAGGATGTTCTGGCTATGGAGGGAGCACAATAAAGGTTTACCAGATTAATTCCTGAGAATGCAGGATTGACATTTGAAAAGAGACTTGATCCGTTTGGACTATTTTCACTGGAGTTCAGAAGAATGGGGAATGTGGTGGGGTGGGGGGGGACTAGGTTGGAGGGGGGTGAATTTCATAGAAACCTATAAAATTCTAACAAGACTAGACATGGTAAACACGGGAATGCTGTTCCTAATGACCAGGGAGTCCAGAACTAAGGATATAGAATAGGTCATTTAGGACTGTGGAATTTCCCGCCACTGAAAGCAGTTGAGGTCAAAACATTGAATGTTTTGAACATGGAGTTAGATATAGTTCTTAGGGGTAAAGGGATCAAAGGATATGGGGAGAAAGTGGGAAGAGAATACTGAGTTGGACGATCAGCCATGAACATATTGAATAGCAGAGCAGGCTATTATCCTGCTATTATTTTATGTGTTTCTATGTGACCAAACTAAATATGACATTTTTGGGATTTAGGTCCTGGAATATATGGGAGCAACTTAATCCAAGAATTGATCTGGCACAGTTCTTGCCCAGGAGGTCATTTTGCATCACCTGATACATATGCTACTATACAAACTGTCACCATGTGGTGTTATGCTTCTGCACTCTCAGTTTCAACCTTTCAAGGATTTTATCCTCCAGATTTACGTAAGGTTTCAAAAGAGGAAAAAGAACAAGTGATTTTCAATTGCAGTAGGGTCAATAACTGGAGGAGATAGGTTTAAGGTCATTTGCAGAAACACCAACAGGGAGAAGCAGTGATTTTTTTTTGAGGCAGCAAGTTGTTGTGAGTTCAAAAGACAAATTGGATAAATACTTGAAAAGGTAAATATTTTTAGGTCTTTGGTGACAGAGCAGGGAGTGAAAGTGATTGGTTAATTCTTTCAAAGAACCAACACAGTCACAACTGGCTGAATGGGTTCCCTCTGTGTTGGATTGTTCTAGGAATATGCCCAATGACAGACTGATCATCGACATAATCTCATTATGAATCCCAACAATTGGTATTTCCATTAAAGTTCATCTGTTATCAAACTGAAAATACTCCTTTATTTTGAAGTGCCCATTTGAGAAAAGGTAGGTTGGGTAGGATTAAGAAATGAACAGTCCATCATGGTTTGATTTGGAAGAGATTGGGGATTCTTTATTTTTAGACTATTTTCATCTGGATGGCTCAGTTGTGATTTGGTAATTCTGAAATATAGATCATAATAATGTTGCAAATGTTTTTCCAAAGTATTGCCTATAGACTTACATTGGCTCCGTGTACTCCAAAGCCTCAAATTTAAAATTTTCATCTTTGTTTAAAAGTCTGTTCATGGCCATGTCTCCACCCTATGTTCCAAGATGTCTGTCCTCCTCCATTCTGGCCTCTTGAACATTCTTGATTTTCACTATTTCATTATTGGTGGCTACGCATTAAGCTGCCTGTGCCGAATTTATGGAATTCCCTCTGTAAACCTCTCTACCCTTATCCTTATTTCAGAAACTTCTTCAATGTTTCTTCTTTGACTAGTTGTTTGGCTACCTGTCTCTTTATGAAAATTGTTTGATAGTGTTCCTGTAAAACACAGGGAGATGGTTTACTAGTTCGAAGGTACTATTGTTACAAATGCAAGTCCTCATAGGATGGTTATTTTTAAACTGCCTCTTTTAATTTAGGATAAGACAGAAGGTCCTAGGATGAGGTTGTAAATACTACTGGACCCTGTCTTCGGGCAGGCTCATGTGATTCAGTTGCCACTGGGACAGGTTGAAACTCCCAGAAACACAAGTCTCCTTTTCACATCTCGACACAAAAGACCAGTCACTGTCTTGCTGGCTACAAACTCAGTATCAGTCAATCAGAGAGACCAGAAAAGGGAGATCAAAAGTTGGTAGTGTCCAGCAGCAGTAAAAAACATTTACTGTTTACCACTAGCTCTGGGCAGAAAGCTGGTGACAACCAATTTCATGTTTGATGAGGTGGGACTTTTGTTGATTTAAACATCTAGGAATCTCCACAGGGTGCCTTAGTGCTAGAAATCAGCTTGAATATACATTAAAGACTGAGTGAAGACATCTATAAAAATACATCATAACGTTCCTCTTGGTGGAGCAGGAGAAGAAATCCTGCTGAATTGCTGGGAGAAATGTGGGACTTTATTAGAAGGCTACATATCTGCAGTGTATATATAAATGTGGCAGGGGTTTTCAGTTGTGGTAATTGGTAAATTGTGGGTATCTTTTCAGTAGTTTGGTGTACTAGTTACCCACTCAATTTTGTTTAGTCACTTTTGATTTTGGTTTGTTACAGTAAAAGTCTTAAAGTAGAATCTTGTGTAATTCATGGTGTAGGTCACTGGGAAATTCATATTTCTTCAAGAATTATCAACATCTACATGCAATTGGTGCTAAGTGAGGAACATAAATGTCTTTTGGTGCTGGGTCAAAGAATGTCAGAATTACTTTTGAAGTTGTCAAAAGAACTAGTTTTAGCATTATATTTCTACTAGTGGTCCCAACCATTCTCCTGTTTTAATATATTGGATCAGAGCAGATGAGATACAGCATACCTGAATGTGTTTTGTGGCTGGTGTTTGTGGCCAGACTCATTCACTGTCTCAGTGTGTTATTACTCCTTGTAAACCTGAGGCTATGTCCTGGTTTTCACCCTCATTCACCTTTTTCTCCGTTTTCCTCTCGGAGGACGCTGTCAATCAGCTTTTTTTGGGGTGTGTTTCTCGAGTCTTTCATTGGCTGGACTGGGTGGGGGTGTACCAGGGGAGCAGGGGGTTGGGTATTGAGTTTTGTGTGAGTATTTCGCGCTTGTGGAGTGAAAAGGAGATAGCATAAGATTGAGCAGGTCTCGCAGTCCCAATCTCAGGGAAAGTGAGTGAGCTGTCACCTCTGGTGCGAGGAAGATTTTATAAGAATAAAACAACCGATTCTTGCATTAATGCTTCCCGTCTCTCAAAGGTAAGGAAATCTCCCAACTATTTAACGAGATAACCATTTTTGTTTATTTTTAATGGCATAGTCGTATCGGGAAGGATAAGAGGTAACGCCTACCCAAAAATAGTTTAAGGTCTTTCTTAACTTTGGAGGTTTGACTTTGACCAGGACCCCCTGCAGTAAATCTAAAGTAAATCTTGTGGACAATGATTTTCTGCAGCTGTAGATCTGAAGGTGGTATAGGCTGTGCTCAACTCTCTTAATATCAACTCACGCTTAAAACAAGGATGTGGACTATTATTGAAGCGGTTTTAATGACATTTTTCTCTGAGAAGGTACTCTGGGGCCAGCTGTTACTTTTTGGACACACATCTGTTTGGTTCTAAGGCATGTTTTGTGTTTCCCTGGATACTTGCCCTCTGAGGGAGAGTTCGATCTGCAGACTATGCCCTGACTTGCTGTCTCTCCTCGAGTTCGTGTCTGCTGCTGGAGTTTAAAAATGAAATTCTCTCCCCAGTCTCGCTGCCCAGCGATCAAAAGCGGCGGCAAACCCCTGAAATTATTTCGCTCCTTGTGGCTTTGAGCTCCCCAAATGAAACAACGACAAAAAAGTACGCGCGTTTGTAACTTTTTTGTTCGTGTTACCCTTTTTTGTTTTATATTTCAAAGCAATTCTTTGGGAGAATGTGAGTTTTAAAAATTACAGAAACAAATCATCGCACGCTTCCGGTGCGGTCAATCTCACTGAGATCTCACTCAGAGGCGGAAGAATCGGACCGAGTTCTGGATTCACTTCTCTCCGCTCCATGGACCAAGTCCCAGATACAACGTGGCCCATATGGCACTAGAGGGAGTCCAGTTGCATACAGGGTGCCCCAGTTTCACTGGAGGGTGCCCAGTTGCACACAGGGT
>NC_063335.1:35410390-35451080 GCF_021869965.1 Rhincodon typus
CAGTTTCACTGGAGGGTGCCCAGTTGCACACAGGGTGCCCCAGTTTCTCTGGAGGGTGCCCAGTTACACACAGGGTACCCCAGTTTGACTGGAGGGTGCCCAGTTAAACACAGGGTGCCCCAGTTTCACTGGAGGTTGCCCAGTTGCAACTGTTGTAAGTTCCTGTGTGACTGGGCTAACTGACATTGTTTAGGTTCATGTCACCAGTTGGCCACAACATCCTGTTGTGTTAGTTTTGAACCCAGTTGATTTCAGTTTGAGTTGAAAAGTTAGCACTGTCGGCTACTGGGGCATCATCTGGAAAACTGCCCGGTCATTACCAGCTGCTCCATCAATGACCATTCCTCCATCATAATGTCAGGAGTTGGGGATGTTCATTGATAATTACACAATGTTCAGCACCATTCACGACTCCTCTCAAAGCAGTCTATGTTCATATGCAGAAAGGGCTGGACAACATTCAGGTTTGGGCTAATAGGTGGTAAGCAACATTGTACCAGACAATGGTCATTTCCAACAAGGGAGAATCTAACTATCTCCACTTCATGTTCAATGATATGACCAGTGTTGAATCCTCTGCTATCAACATCCTGGGGATTACCATTGAATGGAACTGGACTAGCCACATGAATATGTAGCTACAAGAGCAGATCAGAGGCTAGGATTTCTGTGATGAGTAGCTCTCCTCCTGTTCACCATCTGCAAGTTACAAGTCCATAGTGTGATGGAATACTCTCTACTTACCTGGATGAGTGCAGCCCCAACAATACTCAAAGCTCAACACCAGTCAGGACAAAGCAGCCCAACTGATTGGCACCCCATCCACCACCTTCGATAATCACTGTTTGCACCACTGATGCTCAGTAGCAGCAGTGCATGCTATCTGCAAGATGCACTGCAACACTCAAGGTTCCTTAGAGAGTACCTTTCAAACCAATGACCTATACCATCTAGAAGGACAAGAGCAGCAGATGTATGTGAACACAACCTGTAAGTTCTCCTTCAGGCCAGGCGCTATCCTAACATTTTCTTAGTCTTCCATGGATGTGGATGTCACTGGCCGGTCTGTGTTGCCACCCCCTGGTTGCCCTTGAGAAATTGGTGCTGAGCTGCCTCTTTGAACAGCCACAGTCCATTTGCTGAAGGTGGACCCACAATATTATTAGGGAGTGATTTCCAGGACTTTGACATATAATCATCATTCCTTCACTGTTGCTGGGTCAAAATCCTGGGGTGCCCTCCCGAACAACACTGTGGGTGTACCTGCACCACATGAACTGCAACAGATTTAAAAAGGCAGCTCGCCACCAATTCTCATGTCCAATTAGGGATGAGCAATAAATGCTGATTTAGTCAGTACTGTCCAAATTCAGAGAATGAAAAAAAGCTGGTGTTCCCACATGCACCATTTGCTAAAATGATTACTGAATACTCTGCTTCTCGCAAGATTCCCAATTGAACTTTGCTGGTTGAAAATTGCCTTTTTTAAGTGTGGTATTCATACCCATTTTAAGAAGCTAGAAACAGGCCACTCTTTATATTGACCACTTTTGGAGATGAATGGATTACCATCTTAAGTCCTGAACAAGATTGGTTTGCTATAGTGTAGATGTGGACAGAGGCATCCAACAAAATAAGTTTGTTCTAAATCAAGTAAACCTGAAAGAACTGTATAGATAAATGGCTATGATTCAATGTTACAAGGTTTGGGACATGAATCAGGTGAATCAGTGGAATCATGAGACAGTCACAGCAGGTTTTGTTTAGTGTGGGTTTGGACATAGGGGTTGCTTTTATTTTCTGGAGTTTTGTTTTTATGATCTTGGTAGGGGTGGTAAAGTAGAAATTTCAGTTTTCCTTCCTTGTAATTTACCTGTGTTTGGTCTCCAGACTCAGGATATTAAGCAGGCTTTGGATACAGTTCATGCCACCTTTCAGTTAACTTTTCATCATTTTTTTGTTTGAAAAAGACTTTTTAGGGGTAAAGTTTGTTTAAAAGTTATGCTTTAGAACAACTTGCATTTACAGTATCTATGACACTTTTTAATGTGGATAAGATGCTTCAAAGCAGTGTAAAATGATCAAAATTTGTCAACAAGCCGCACAAGGTTCAAGGGGGAAAATATAGTTAAAAGGTGTTTTTTCAAATTTAAATTAATGTAACATTCAGAACAAAATAAATGAATTAACAGCACAAATTGAGGTTAATATGCATGAAATTATAGCCATTGTGCAGCTTTAATTCCAAGGAGGTCAAAATGGGAGCTAAATATTGAAAGTTATGTAACTTTTTTGAATAATAGGCAGGAAAGAAAGTGAAGGAGTAGCTTTGTTAGTAGAACCTGGAATAAGTTTAATAGCAAAATATTGGATCTGATGATATAGAATCTGTAGTGGTGGAGCTAAGAAATAATAAGGGGATGTCTAGCAGTAGTGTATAGTCCCCCTCATGGTAACTAATCTGTAGATCAGAGAATGAATCAAGCAATCATGCAGACACATTAAAAAAAGGCAGTGCATTAATCATGGGTGACTCTAATCTTCATATAGGTTGGGAAAATGTAGACAGGATGAATTTATGTGTGTTTGAGACAGTTTCCGAGAACAATATGTTGTGGATTTGACCAGGGAATCAAGCAATTTTGGATCCAGTAATCTGTAATCGGATTGGTTTAGTAAATGAATGTTATAGAAAGGGGTTGCCCATTGCAGTCAGATAATGAAGAATTTCGCCTGAGGGTAGTCAATCTGTGGAATTCTTGACTGTGGATGGCTATCAAGACTGGGTCAGTGTGTATTTTTAAGGCTGAGTTAGACAGATTTTTAATTACTAAGGGAATCAACAGTTATGGGATTAGAGAGTTATATTCTCAGCCATGATCTATTGAATGCCGATTGGACTTGATGGGCTGAATGGCCTACTTCTGCTCCTAAATCTTACAGTCTCTGGCAGGTCGCAGAAAACCTTTTCAAAGTGATAGGTTTTAAGGAACATTTTAAAGGGGTCCGCAGGTGTTGTGGTTTAAGGAGGAAATCCCAGCACTTGGGACCTAAGCAGCAGAAGCAGTCATGGAGCGATGGAACCTGGGGATGCTGAAGAAGCCAGAGATAGAGGAACATACAGATCTCAGTTCTTTTCGGTAGGACTAGAGGAAGTTACAAAGACAGGAAGAAGTGAGGCCTTGGGGACAGTTAAGCATGAGTAATGAGAATTTTAAATTTGAGTCTGCATTGTGTATTATGATGAGAGAAAGAAAAGGATCATCTGAGGCAATAGATGAAGTGCTGATGAACTGGCTTGGATGCTACCTTCAAGGCGATGGAATTTGGCATCTTGTCTTTGTAATTGATACATATCTCAATGTTGGAAAGTATTGGATTTCTTCCTGACTGTAAATTATCAGAAATAAAATTAAGATTTAAACACCAAACACTTTGATCTAATTTTGTTCGTATTGCCCCTGAACATTTATTCCCCAGGGCTGTCTTAAAAGACAGAATGCAGAAGTTCATCTGTTTAAGTAAAGGAAGTGAAGTAGTGTAATATATTTTGATATTATCTAGTGAAATATGCTGTAGAAATTGAACAGTTTAACTACTTTGTTACATATTAATTCCTTGTATTGTAGAGTCTCGTTGTAGAGTCAACCAGTCATAATGATTCAAACCCATTGTCCCTTCTTCTAATGTTAACTTAATTCACCATTTAAAGATATTAAAGAATTATGTGTGTAAAAAAAAAACACAAGTATTCGGGTTTGGGTCAACAATACATTGGTTTCTGCTGTTGTACTATAGATGTAGACCAGTTAGAGTCGCTTCACAGAAAAATAAGACATTCTAACAGTTTTTTAAAAGAGCAATTACCATTTCAGAAAATGTCCAGAGCCCTCTGAACCTGTAAGTTGTAACAAAGCAAGGGTATCGTTTATTGAGGGAATGGGCTCGATGGACCAAATGGCTGTTTGTCACTCCATGTTATATTGCTTCCATGCCACGTACTCCAGTTCTATAAGTTCTTTTTTATTGGGGTTCATGGGACATGGGTATTGCTGGCTAGACCAGAATTTATTGCCCATCACCAACTGCCTAGAGGGCAGCTAAGAGTCAACCATGTTGCTATGGGCCTGGAGTCACATGTCGGTCAGACCAGGTAAGGACAGCAGTTTCTTTCCCTAAAGGACATTAGTGAACTAAATGGGTTATTTCAGACAATCAATAGCAGTTCCATGATCATTGTTAGTTTCTTAATTCCAGACTTCTATTGAATTCAAATGCCACGATCTGCCATGGCATGATTTGAACCCTGGGTCTCTGGATTAATATGATAATACCCCTAGGCGATTGCCTCTATGCTCCTCTACTTGTGGCCTCTTGTTCTTTCCTAAAGTTAATGTCTTCTTTATTTGATGGCTATGCCTTCAGCCAACTCAGCCCTCTCATAAAAGCTCATTAACTCTCCCCTTTAAACTCCTGTTCATAACCTAATTCTTTGACTACTTCTCCTAATATCTCTTTATATGACTTATTATGGAATTTTATTTGGTAAAAATCCTGTGTTGCTGCTTATGTAAATGCAAGTTATTATTATTGTTATATCATTCTACATAATAAAGACACTCTGAGTCACAGTTGAAGTTCCCGTAATAACCAGGGGAGGAGCTCAAGTCATAATGAATTCATCCAACTATATAGTGTAGAGTAAAATGGTTCACTTTATGACAAAAGTTGACATAGAAAATTGCTGCATTTGGGCAGGACTTAAATTACTTATGCCTTCTGATGATGGCATGATATTAAGTATCGATTTTTCCAATTTGTTGGCCGATCTCACAAATGTGATGATGTGCTGAACTTAACCATTTGAAGGAAATATGCTTTAGTTTTAAGCTGGTTATGATCTCTTCCTGAGAAACAATGCTTCTTTGTCAATTTTACAGGATTGCTGAGTAAACCCGGCCACAGGCAAGATTTAAGTATGCCGGTCCTTGGACACAGAATAGGAACCTGCCTGCTCCTGGCCTTTGTAGCAGTGACAACTCATTTCATCAGCAAGGCACAGGGTCAAGGTAATTGTTGACAAGATAAAATAAATGTTTAAGAAATCCCTCTGATGTGCAGATGTGGGCAGATCACTTGATTTATGATCTTGCAATCTTCCATAATACATGGTACATGTTAATTTTATTTGTTATGACCATGCTTTTTAAAGTCATTCATTAGTTCATTGAAACAGAAGATGTGGGATAATGATTAAAATATGCATTAATATATTAACAACGTAAAGTTGTAATTAACTCTTTTTGTGATGATTTCCAATATGCACAGCTTGATTAACTCATTGTCTGATTGGAATAATGGGTAATCATTTCATTTTTACAACCTTCCTGTAAAGCTGTAGAGAGTGCATATTTCACTTCCAAGATGTGTTTTCATTCTTGCATGTAAGTTACAACATTCAATATTATTTTTACAGTAGAATTTTTACACAATCTTGTGTCACATTTTTTTTCAGATCAGGATATCACAAGTATTTGCAGCACCTGCCATTTGAACCTGCCTCATATCTGAGTGTCAGCACTTAATAAACCTTGAACTCCATTTACACTTGCTCTTGTAGACACAGGCTTTTCCTTTGCTTCATCACAACTTGTAACATAAGACTGCAGCTAGGTTCTGATCTAACTGGAATGAAAGGGTCAGGTTGGATCCTGCCTTTGAATTAAATACAATAATTCAGCTGCTGCTGTGGAGTACAGTTGAGGTAGAAGGTCAGTTGTGATTCTGTTGATGAGTGTGTGTGGGCTTGAATGAGCCGTATACCCTACTGCTGCTCCTATTTATTATGTTCCAGTTTGCAATGTGAATCTGCTTCAGGTTGCTGTAGTACTGGTTAGACTCCTGATACCTTAACAAACCATTACTTATGGAAATAGAGCCCTAATTCCACAAGTATTCCACAAGCACAGTAACAAAATAACATTCTATGGTTGCATCGATTGGTTGGTTAGGCTGAATTGTTTAAAGATTATTAATATTTATACTTTTCAGCTGTAAATCAACTACATGTTGAAAATAAGATTGCAATGTGGTAGAAATAACATTTCAGCTATTGATGGTGAATGTAATTCACTCGCAGTATGATCAATATGGATGGATGAACTGTGGGGACAACATAAGACTTTAAGACCACCTGTTGGCTCACAACATATTGAACTTTATTTTGCACCTCTCCTCCTAATGGCAGACCTCTTAAATTATTGAACAGTCTGCTGGCTTGAGAGCACTGAGGCTGCAGAAATAGGAGAGCTTACTTGTCTCCTTGAGATTTTTAAAATAAGAACCTCCTGTCACGAGGATACAGTGACACTGTGTCTAGTGGTTGCCACGCTGTCATAAGTATTGCCCTTGGGAAGTACCAGTTATTGGAAACATAAACCAGCATGGTTTGATGCTGATATAAGGTTTCTCTCTCTGTTCCCGACTAATCTATTATTCTTGTCTGGCAAACGCAGCAATTTTTGAAAAATTTCATAATTTCCTGCAACTGGGGTCATGCACAGTGATATACAAGGAAGCATCATTCAGTGTTATGGACAGTAACCTTGCTGGTGCACTTTATAGAATCATCTTAGAATGAAACAGAAAGAACTATTGTTCCTGTGCTTGACCTTTGAAAAAGCTATTCAATTCACACTCCCCCGCTCTTTCCCCATGACTTAAAAACTTTTCTTTAACTACAGTGCAATAATACACAAATATTAAAGTGTAAAATTGAGCTTAATTACAATTGTGACTGTGTTTTGGCAAAATCAGATTCAGAAAAAAAGTATAGAAAGTAATAGCTGCAGTCTTTCAGCTCATTGTGCGGCACTAGTTCCATTAACTGATGCCAATTTCCTGCCTTTTCCCCATATCCCAGCACATCATTTCTGTCCAAATAATCATCCAATGTTTTCTCGAGTATCCCAAACAAACCTGCCTCCAACACACTTCCATGCAGTGTGTGCCATTTCCTAACTACTTGCTGTGTGGAAAAGTTTTTTCTCCCATTAACCTTGCTTCGTTTGCACATCACTTTAAAGTGATTAAATTACCATAAGAATTTCATTACCTTCTGGTCACTTTCACGTAATTTGTGGCTTGCACTTCTAACTACTTGTTAGCTGCTCATCTGGACTAGTCTGAATTCTTCATATTTATCTTTAGATTTTGCAAGAGAAATATCCAACAACATTTTCTCTTTAATATTTGTCCTTAATATAAATGCATTCCCTGAATCTAAGACCAAAGTAAACTCTACTCTGATTATAAGGCATTAAAGTAAAGTAATTATTTTGGAGGTCTAATGACTTGAAAATGCATTTTGTTCTACTAGCTCAAAAGGAAGTAATCAATACAAAGTCTGCTTTTTTAATAAAATGGTACAATATTGGATTTTTTTGCACTGGGAGATTTTTGCTGCAGTAGAAATATTATCGTTTGCATGGTTTAGTTACATGGTAACATGTTCAATTAAACATACTGCTGGTTGCTTTTGTAATTTAAGAATAGCTTCAAAATTCCTGCACAAAGTTCTTAAAATGTCAAGTGATATATTTGGACATCCTTCACAAAGTTCTTAATATGTTGAATGATGTATCTGGGCAATTTATAGGGTAAAGGTTAAATTGCCAAAAGGCTGATCTCTCATTAGAGAGAAATGACTGGTGGTGGTTTAACCTGAGGGTCACCACACCTCAGGCAAGGGTAAAGGTTGGAAAGGAGATTCCTTCAAGATAGCCTCAGCTGGTCCACGAATTGAATCCACGCTGTTGGCATCAGTCTGCATCGTAAACCAGTTGTTCAGCCAACTGAGCTCACAGAATTTATAGGATAATTCTGCTTGGAAGCAGTTAGCTGTGTTCCTAGGTGATTTTGCTAAGTAGAACTCATTTGTATGAAGAACTCATGTTGTATGAATTACGATCACATCAGGTAAGATGCTTAGAACCAACATGCATTCATAACCCATAAAGTGTTTGCTTCAACATGTAAATGAAGTGTTAGAGGTTGTAACAAATACAAATAGTTATTTTAATGAATTTCAACTGGAAATAAAAGCTTTACCAAATTTTTCAAGTGGTAGAAATGGACTGCAGAGGTTTAAGAAGGCAGCTCACCATGATCATCTCGAGGGCAACTAGGAATGGGCAATAAATGTTGGACTAGCCAGTGACATCCGCATCTTATGAATGAATTAAAAAACAATAAAATGGAGATGCAGCAACTTTTGCTGTTTTAGATTAGGAGTCTCATAATTCCCAGAAAATTCTACATCTTCTTGTCCAGCCAGTAAATTCTTGTTGGTTTCACATTTTCTTTCCCATGTTACACCTTTTCCAACATGTTTTTAAACGTGGGCCACAATGCTGTTGTTTGTGGCAAATTAACAGGAAATTGTGACGTTCTTCAAGTGAATTAAATTCTTTTCAGCTGTTTCACATCTCCTAATAATATTAAACTTTCTTTATTGCGACAGCCATGGCATAAACTGGCATGATACTTGGAACTTAGCCGATAACCTTCTAAGTTGATTGCCAAGTACTCCCTCATTCCAG
Source organism: Rhincodon typus (assembly GCF_021869965.1). Lineage (NCBI taxonomy): Eukaryota > Metazoa > Chordata > Chondrichthyes > Orectolobiformes > Rhincodontidae > Rhincodon > Rhincodon typus. The sequence goes on from NC_063335.1 coordinate 35,418,991, forward strand.
CTGAAATCTGTAGTCAAAACAGCTGGGTGCATTAAATTGCAAACTTCCAAGTGTCGGCCATTTAGTGCTTTGCATTGGTGATTCTAATTAAATGTCATTATGCTGCTCCTTGGAAAGACCTGTGGAAAACAGAGAAAGAACACAATTCAGCCAGTAAATGTAATTCTTTCATGACCTTGAAGCTACAAAAGTACCAATTTCCCACCATGAAGTAATGTTTTGCACAGTCTTTTATCAGAAAATTACATTTATTTTGAACATTTTAAGTAGATCTGTATTGTGCAATTAATTAATTCTGTATCATCCAAGGTCACAGGTCTGTTTCTTGCGTCTGCTTACAACAGATGAGCATTTTCAACATCTAAACACTTGCCGCTTTACATAAAATGGATCCTGTTTTGTGTACTCAATTAGACTTCTTACATTCAGGTTTGCAACAAATGCAAACAGTTATCTTTAGGCACAAGTATGGACCTTGGAAAGATAATTGTAGGAAACCACCCTTTGTGTCAGATTAATAAAGATGCCTCCCTTGACAGAGCAGTAGGGCTGCATTCCTACATAATTATTTTTCTTTCAAAAAGAACCATTTATCTCTTAAACCTTCGATAGTCTTGGGGCATTTTTTTTCCTCGTTCAACATTTTAATAAAGCTATGGGCTTCTCAGCTGGGTTTTGCACAGACCCACACTTTATAATTGCGCATTTCTTTTGAAATGAATCATTTTTATTGTCCATTTTGACACCCAAGTTTCAACCCAAATTTGTGTTGGCTCATAATTTTTAATTTGGGGGGAGCAAGATTTTTGCTGCATGGATAATAAAGTACAACAGAAAAAAGGTGCCATCTTCAGGTTGGTGATCACATAACTATCATTTTTGTCTTGTTTTGTCTGTGTTGGCACTCATCGTCCACTGGGGTCTTGGCAGGAAACAAACAGCTTTGTGCCAAAATGCTTCTCTGCACTAAAATAAATCTCTTCTATATGGAATTCCTTATACCTACTTCTAAAAATACCGTGTGGAAACCTGGAGATTGTTGATAGACGCAATGATAATTTTACTGCTTAAGGAAATAGCTTGGAAATTATTTGCTTAATAAACTAAGATGCTAACTTTACTCAATGAATCAAATTCTTAGTCGGCCACTTGTCCTTACATGTTTCCCCTAGTGTTGACAGGGGGTATCAGTTTAGTTGCCCTGTTATAGGAAGGATATTATTAAACTGGAGAGGTTCAGAAGCGATATACCAGGATGTTAGCGAGAATGGAGTGTTTGAGATATAAAAAAATGGACTGGACAGACTGGGACTTTTTGCACGTGAATGTAGGAGGTTGATTGACAAAAGGTGAGGTGAATGACAAAAGTCTTTTCCCTAGGCTGGGGAGTTCAAAACTTGAGGACATATTTTTAAGGTGAGAGGAGAAAGTTTTATAAAGGACATGAGGGGCAACTTTTTTACACAGAGAGTGGTTTGTGTGTGGAATAAACTGCTGTATAACTCTATAAATGTAAACTAGGCATGCCCAAACTTGTAACACTTTGTACAATTAAATGTTGGGAGTCTTGGCATGCACAGTTTGGAAGAGTGCTTCATGTTGAGAGACGTCTTGAGAAATCGGTGCCCTGTAATTTTTGAGTGAAAGAAATAGGATGTGAAGCCTTGGAGGTTAAACCGATGACTTTCTAATGTTAAAGCTGACAAGATAATAACTGTTACTGTACTAAAGATGCTTTTTTATTAGAACACAATGGTACAATGATCCCTCAATTGGTTAAAAATTGGGAAAGTTCTACAAAATGTTTTCACCAACTTAATGCCCAGACGGTGAACTACAATGACATATATTTATTTGAATCTTTAAAATGATAGAACCTGCAAGGACTTTCCCAGGAAGGATAAAGCAAAATTAGGCACCGAGACATATGATGCAACTTTAAGAGATAGTAGGAACTGCAGATGCTGGAGAATATGAGATACCAAGGTATAGAGCTGGATGAACACAGCAGGCCAAGCAGCATCAGAGGAGCAGGAAGGCTGACGTTTCGGGCCTAGACCCTTCTTCAGAAAATGATGCAACTTTAAGTTGGCTGACCAAAAGGTCAACCAAAACTTTAGGTTTTAAGGAGTGACTGAGGGTGGAATGGTGGCTCAGTGGTTAGCAGTGCTGCCTCACAGCACCAGGGACCAAGGTTTGATTCCATCCTTGGGTGACTGTCTATGTGGAGTTTGCACATTCTCCCCGTGTCTGCATGGGTTTCCTCTGGGTGCTCTGGCTTCCTCCCACAGTCCAAAAATGTGCAGGCTAGGTGGATTGGCCATGCTAAATTGCCCATAGTGTAGAATAGGTGTGTTAGTCATGGGAAATACAGGATTACAGGAAAAAGGGTAGGGGAATGGGTGTGGGTGGGATGCTCTTCAGAGGGCCATGGTGGACTTGTTGGGCCAAAGGGCCTATTTCCACACTGTAGGGATTCTATGGTTTCTGTGAGAGGAAGGAAAGAGATAGAGAATGACTGTGGTTTAGAGAAGAAATTCCAGAGGGGCCCAGGGTAGCTGAAGCAATGGCCACCACTGGTGGAATGATTAAATTCATGGATGTGCCAGAGGCCAGATTGAGTGCAGAAATCTAAGGATTGTGGGGCAGTGGAGGGGTGAGACTACAAAGGGGTTTGAGGAGAAAGGATGAAAATTGAGTTGTTGCTGGACTATTATCATATTTACTAATCTATTAAAGATCAGTTATGCCAGTCGACACAAGAGATATAATTAAATAGTTAGCACACGTTTTGTTCTTATGCCCTAACCTTCTGAAGAAGAGTGCAAAGACCTCAGTGTTATTTGCGTGTCACGTTCTTAGGTACCTGTTAGAATTTCCATGAAGTAACTAAAATCATTGTCCTGACTTTTCTTTAGAGTAGTCTTGGCATGTTTACAGTACTGTGATGGTTATAGGCTTGTATGGGCTGAACATTCACATACCACAAAGCCCTGGAAGACAGAACACAACATGTCACTCTTAAGCATTCTGAACTGCAGAGCAAACTGTAGAAAAAATTCCACTTTGAGTTTATGTAATTCATCTATTTCCTAATGAAAAATTTCATTACAAATCATCTTAAGGATGACGTACTAACATCTGTACCAAAAATAATTTTGTTTATGATTGGTAGCTATCAATAACACATCTAGTTAAGCATAGTTGTATTTTGGCACAAAACCATTAATTTTTGTATCTTGTTTCAATACTTGATGCCTTGCATTGTCTGTTGATTTTATTTTTTTTAACAAGATCAAGGGTCATAGCTGGGAAGCACGCAAATTGCCAGGCGCTTGGAGCTGTAAACTTCCCCGGTTCTAAAGTGTACATTTGGATCTGCACAATCTATGACTTCACTGCAGCACAAAGTCTCTGCCTAGTTATGACCCCTGAATTTGGCCATGGGAATTCAACTAATTGAACTGTTCAGGTTTCTGGTGATGGATAACAAACTTGTTCCTGCTGCTTCGTCCAATGGGCAAGCCTTCAAAAAAAAATGGAAGGAGCAGTGGAAGTTTAGTTAGAATTTCCTCACCTTCCATTAAAGAAGAGGAAATACTTGAATAATTGGACAATTCTTATGGATTCTATGTTTGGTGGCGGGGGAAATGGAAAGTGTCTTTATGCATTCTGGCGCCACACAAGCGCACCTTGCTTTGACTTTGTCTTTGTCTTTGTCTTTTTCTTCCACTGTGTAGATCAATGTAGAAACTATCTGAGGGGATAACCTGCTTGGAAAGTAGTTTCTCATTGTTCAAACTAATACAGTTCTTTGTAGTGTGTTTGGGACCAGGGTTCTACGCTGCAATATGACTGATTAAATAGTGTATTTTTGCACTTAATGAGTTGATTAGAATTGGCATTACTGTGAGCACTGTGAGTAGATTTGAACATTTCAGCTTTTTTCATAGGATTTGCAAGCAGTCAAGCAGCACATGTAGTTTAGAACCCTGGTAAATACTGTGCTATTTGTAGTTGAAAGTGCGTAATTCTTCATTTTAATGAATGACTGACTGCCTGCTTTGTTGATTTGTCCTTGAATTATTGGCCTTCATGTTCTGTTATAATGATGACGATGGCTGTTTCAAATGTTTAATTAATTTTTCTTTTTTTTGTACATCTTGTAGTTGCCTCTCCAACGCGATTAAAGTTTACTATAGTGTCTCAGGACAGTGTTAAGATTACGTGGAAAGCTCCGAGGGGAAGGTTTCAGGAATACAGGTTAACTGTGACACCAGTTGTAGGTAAGAATTTTTTATCCTGAATCTTAGAACATATTGCATCTTTATCCAAACTTTGCTTTGATTTGGTTTGGTGGATTTCTGTCTGTGAAATTTGTTTAAAATGAAATTTGTTTTAAAAGGATGTTACCTCCCTGGACCGACCTATCCCCTCCCTAACTCCCCACTTACACTCACCTTTACTGGCTCCAATCCCGCCTCCTTGACCTGTCTGTCTCCTCTCCACCTATCTTCTCCTTTATCCATCTTCTATCCACCTCCCCCTTTCTCCCTATTTATTTCAGAATCCCCTTCCCCTCCCCCATTTCTGAAGAAGGGTCTAGACCCGAAATGTCAGCTTTCCTGCTCCTCTGATGCTGCTTGGCCTGCTGTGTTCATCCAGCTCTACACCTTGTTATCTCAGATTCTCCAGCATCGGCAGTTCCTACTATCTCTGTTACTTGCATAATACTACTCATTTCATTCAAACTTGTATTTATACTTGGTTCTAGCAGGTCATACCATGTTTATGCATTGCCATGACATTTCCTTCTTTAAAAAATACACAGGCAGGTTTTATTTGAAAAGGCCAAAGGTAGGAAAGTCTGAGCTGAGTCCCTCAGTGTTCAGAGAAAAATAATCTAAGATTTTAAAAAAAACATGAGCCCTGTGGAGTAATTTTAATCCAATCTGCCCACCAGGAAACTGGGTGTACTGCTGCTTTAAAATCCCAGATCAGTTTACTCTGGATTGATGACCATATTGGATAAAGTGTCAAACTATCTTTCCAGCCATTCCCGCCTGGAGATTTAGACTGAAATTATACTTCAAGCCTTTTAAGTAAATGCATCCTTTGATGGGTGACATTTCTGAACAGCAGTCGGTGTGGGAGGTCAACGATAGGTGTTGGGAGTGAAGTGAGAGGCAATCCAGGGTTGTCTATCTCTGGTAAACGCCTACCAGCATCTGAATATTTACAAAACAACTTTGGCTTTCACTTTTTAAATAATAGCTTCTTTCTGTCAAAACTTAGTAAAGAATGACGACCAAAAAGTGCTTTTATTGGGCAGCTTTCCAATCCGTGATATTGGAAGATAATTCCAAAGGCTAAAAGGTCTGCTGTGATAGTGATTAATATTTGGAATGATATTGATTTCAAGCGTCAAAATAGGCCATTCAGCCCAGCTGGCAAGTGCTATTTTATATTCTCCACACAAGTCTTCTCCCACCTTACTTCAATTCACTCTGTCAACATATCACACTATTCCTTTTTGACTTATCTAGGTTTCCCTTAAATGCATCTATCCAATTTATTTTGACAATGAATTTAGTGTAAAGGGTTAACGTGAACCAACAGGAGAAGTGATGCAAGATCACATGACTAAGAACACTGGTGCCATTTAACTCCTTGAACTTGCTGTGACATTCAACGTTACGGCTGATCATCTACTTTGATGCTATATTACCACATGATCCTCTTATCCCTTGATGTCATTACTCATTAGAAATCTTATCAATCTCTGTCTTGCGCTTAATGACTAAACTTCCTGGCCCTCTGGGGTAGAGAATTCCAAAGATTCTTCTCTCTCTAAAGAGATTCCTTTTCATCTCAGTGTTAACTATCTCACCTGTTATTCTGATACTGTGTCACCTGGTTTTGGGCCCCCAAAGCTCGAGCAACATCCCCCTTTCTGCATCTTCTCTGTCATATCCCTTTAAGAATTTTGTAAGTTTCTATGAGATCACTTCTCATTCTTGTAAACTCTACAGGATACAGGCCTATTCTTTACAATATCTCCTCATAGAACAGCCCCATAACACCAAAAATTAGTCTGGTGAGCCTCCATTACAATCCCTCCATGACAGTTCCTCAGGCGAAGGGACCAGAACTGCAAAACCATTCAACATGTGCAGTTTCACCACTGTTCTATACAATTGAAGCAAGACATCTTTGCTCCTGTACTCAAATCCTCTTGTAATAAAGACTACATACCATTTGTCTTTCAAATTGCTTAGTGCACCTACATGCTAGCTTTTGTGAATGAAGACACTTTGGTCCCTATGGATATCAACACTTCCCAATCCCTCACCATTTGAGAAATACTCTGTACCTTTGTTTCACCTACCCAAGTGGATAGCCTCAAGTTTATCCACATGATGTTGCATCTTCCATGTTCTTGCTGACTTGCTCCTCTAGCATCTTGCCCACACCCAAAAGAATAACTTACAGCCACTGTGTGAGATCCTTCACCCTAGCACCTGGGAGGCAACATACTATTCTGGAGGCAAGTCTATTGCCACAGAAATGTCTTTCTGCTCTTCTAACTGTTGAATCAGCTGCTGCTATTGCCTTTCTCCTCTTCCTTCACTCACTCGTGCAGCAGAAACACTTGTGATGCCACAAGCTCATTCTTGCTACATTCCTCTGATGAACCATTGGCCTCTCTAATATCCATAGTGGACAGCCAGTTAGTGAGTGAGATAAACTCAGGGGACTCCTACATTAGATGCGGTCTTTCTGTTCGATGTCTCCCTTCAGGAAACTATCAGATTTTCTATTGAATGTTACTTCTGAACCGGATTCCTCCACCCATTCAGGCAGTGCATTCAAGATCACAAAACGTGCCATGTCACTGAAAATATTTCCATCTGTCACCCCTGGTGTCTTTGCCGACATCTTTTTTGCTGTCCCTCTGGTTACAGACCCTACTGATACTTTAAACAGCTTCCCCACATTCACCATATCAAAATCCTTCATGATTTTGAATGCTTCTAAAGATTACTTCGCAACCTTTCTGCAATTAATTTTTAAATGACAATTTACTGTACAATTTGTGCATTGTGGTCAGGTCAAGTTCTTTCTATGTTATAATAGCATGCATCTGCATGCTCAGATAATAAATGAATGTTACCACAACTTTAGTATCACTATGGTTACCTAAAGCCTCAATGTTTTTTTCCAGGGTTAAGAAATATCAACCATTAACATTGCACTTCATGCATATGGTGCAAGTGCAGATTGTATCAATGAGAGCTATGTTCAGCTGCTATTAACTAACGTGGTCAGTTTTGCTTCAGGTAACGTAGCTCAGTGAAGCAATATATCTTGGTGTTATCTAGTTTATGAGGTAGTAAACACTCCCGTGTACTGATGGAGCAATGAATCCTGGGGCCACAGTCATCTGTGTGTAGGAGACAACTTTGATAAGTTGATGCTGGGTATTAAACCACATTTTCTGTGTTGAATTTGTGAATCATTAACTGCTTTAGGAATTTCTCTGTAAACTTCTATTTTGTGGATGACAATTGAATAGGTTTTGAACTCTTGAGATTAAATCTAGGGCAGAAATGAAAATAAATTAAAATACCACTTGGAACTCACCCTCACTCTCAGATGTATTTTGTAATGAAAATTTAACACACTCTTCAAAACATGATCTCAGCTTTGAATAGAGACTCCAAACATTGGCACAACTTCAGATAAGTACAGAAAAAAGTTGCTGTCTTAATAATTTATGCAGTTACTGTTGACTTCACAATCAGTGCCCAGTCTTTACTCCAGGCAGCTGAGATACAACTAATCTGCTGTTGATTCCATGAAATGCAAATTCTCATCCTTGTTTTCAAATTTCCCACCCATCCCCAACTCCCCATGGTTTCACCACCTCCTATCTCTGTGATCTTCCACAGCCACATACCCCTCTTGGACGTCTGTATTCTTCCTATTCTGGCCTTTTCCGTATTCCCAATTCCCAATGCTCCACTGTTGGCAGCCTTCAGCGACTAGGGCCATAAGCTCTGGCATTCCCTCCTCTCTGCCTGTCTCTCTGCTTTACAGATACTTTTCAAAATCTGCCCTTTTGGCCAATTTTTAAATCATATATCTGAAATTGTGCCAGTGTTTATGGTTTCTATTCAAAGCTGACATCATGTTTCAAAGACTGTGTTACATTTTCATTACAAGATACATCTAGAAGTGAGGAGGGTTCCAATTGGTATTTTATTTTGACCAATTATTGTGTCAAATTTTATCTGACAGACTTTTATGAAATCCCTTCAAGGAGTATTTCAGAGGAGACTTCCACGTTGAAAATGTTATTTCATGGTGGCCCTCTGACCAACGTTCATTGCTGTACAATGCTAACTTCTGCTAGGATTCAAAGTCAATAATCCAAAGGGATTGTCAGTGGGATCCTTATGCCCAAATCTAGTTTCCTTGCATGAGAAGCAATAAGCCCAGCTTTGAGAGCAGCATGAGGCAGGTCTGCCTTGGAACACTGTGCTGGGATCACAGTCACTACTTATTACACTGCTGTGAATGGAAACAGAGGCCACTCAGCCTGTTTAGCTATTATATAATTCTGTTAGGTCATGGCCAAGCTTTTTTGAGCTTGACTCGATCTTCTCACTTTGTTTCCATTAACTCTTGATACTTTCACTTATCAAAAATCTATCCCTTCACTTTTTTGCATTTTCAGTTGACTCCTGAATGCGCAGAAAATGTTCTACTTGTAATGGGGCCCTAAAACTAGGGGCCAAAAATCAAGATAGTGACTAATAACGACAATAGGGAATTCTGTTACAATTCTTTAGAAGGGGGTGGTGAGAATGAGAAATTTTCTGTCACAGGGATGGTTGAGGTAACTACTGCAGATCTGTTCAAAGGGAAGCTGGAAAAAGGTGTGAAGGACAAAGGAATCAAAGTATGTCCTGATAGGGTGAGACGACTGGGAAGAGACTTAAGCATAAACACAGAATAACCTAATGGATTGATGGCCTGCTTTGTGGTTTACAGCTCTGTGTAAGTGAGCCACTGACTGCATTATTATAGTGGTGAGTGGAGCCACATATAAATCTGTTATCCATTCATTATCCTGTTTCCTGTATATTGTTGAGCACATTTATGCAGAAACTCTTTGAGGGAATTGACTTTCAAAGCACCCAGATGTTTCTCTTGAGTGAACTAATGCATATCCCAGTTTATTTAACACAAGATCCTGGTATACCTCTGTTAAACATCTGAGGAAAATTTTCAGATGGGAACCCCAGGGTGTTTCCTGCTTAATAGTTCCTGAGTTGTTGGGATGGGGGAAATTGCTTTTGATTTGGAGACAGTGTGGAAAGTGCATTAATTTGCTTCCTAATTGTTAAGAGTTGCATAGAATATAGACTCTTTCCTGTTCATTAACTCACTAATTGCCCAACTTTTGATCTGGGATAAGTTCATCTTGTAGCTACTGGTTTGTGTCACTGACGCAAGCTCCTCGAGTTCTTCACCAATGATACAATTGGGTGGGCAGGACTGTGAGCTTGATCAATGGTAAAAGGCTCATAGCATCAGTAGAAATTTTTCCACGGTGCTAGTTTTAATTTCCTATTGATTTGGAAAATATTTCCAAGACTTTTAATTTCAAACCCGGTAAAAGAGACTCAGAAAACCAATCTTCAAAGGGAGTGTGAAATATCTTTCCGCGACCATCAGTGAAAAACTGTCGGGATGCAGTGAGAAAAAAAATCAGCTTCCAGTTTTCTTTAAGCTCATTCCACACTGCTGCAGACCATTTAATTGGCAAGAACTGACAAGAGTTACATAAAGAAACTTTGCTCCCTTTCCAACTCATGTTCATTGATTCATTCTTAGAGAAGATTCCTCAGGGTATCAAAGCAATAAAACTAGCAACACCAGCTAATGAGGCCATAACAAGTGCAAACCAATCACTGGAGTTAATTTTCAGATGGATAAAGTTTTAAAAAGCATTGAAACTATGATTCAACTGAACGTTTTTGATCATAACTGGTCACTGTCTGTCAACATGGTTTTAGAGGCTCCAGACTCAGTGTAGAAGAGACTTACAGGAAAAAAACACCAAGAGATGATATCACTTTCAGGAAAGACTGAGCAGTGGGGTCTCTTTTGTGAGGGATGACCTATCACATACCTTTAATTTTAAAGAGTTTTTGATAGAACAAAGAAGGTATTTCAACTCCTGAATTTAGGGAGCATGAGTGTAAAATAAATCCAATTGGTAGTTCAGCAGAATGCTGTTCACAGAAAATGGTGAGAATGTAAATCTTGCTGCCACAGGAAGTATTCGAAACCAATAGCAGGTAGAAAAATTTGAGAGGAAGTTGGAAGTACGCAGGGGAAAAAGAAGGATATACTGATAGGATGAAATGAGCTGCATTAGCAGCCTTCACCACAATAACAGGCAACATTGTGTGCCATCTGCAAATGCACTGCAGTAAGTCACCAAAGCTGCTCCTGTGACATCCTTTAGACCTGTGACCTTAACCACATGAGAAGACATGGGCAGCAGTTAAATGAGAACGCCACTGTCTACAATTTTCTCTCCAAGTTGCATACCACCCTGACTTGGGATCTTGTCGCCGTTCCTTCAGTATTGCTGGGTCAAAATCCTGGAATGCCATCTCTAACAGCACTGTGGGTATTCCTGCCTTCAAGGACTGCAGTGGTTCAAGAAGGCAACTCACCATCAGCTTGTCCTGGGCAATTAGGTTTGGGCAATAATTGATGTCCACGTACTGGTTATGAATTTAAAAAGGTGGAAAGAGAATTGTGTGGAGCATAAATATTGGACTTAGCTAAATGGCCAGTTAGTGTGCTGTAAAATTTGATGTAAAATTACAACAGATGAGCAAATAGATGTTTGGGGTTCTCTGCATATACTACATCACTGTTAATCCACATCTATGATTTCCTGCATTTAGTGAATGAAGGGAAAAAAAAGCTTAGTTGAATTTGAAGTTGTTGCCAAGTAAGAAAAAAACAACATTGCAAGAGAAGGAAGCCATTCAGCCACTTAAGCCTTTCCCTCCATTTTATTAGGTCCTGGCCAATCCCTTACATACCAAAAGTCTATCAATACTAGTTTTGAAATTTTTGATTGACCCTTTAGCCTCGGCAGCATTTTTGAAAGGCAGATGAGTTCCAGATTTCCACTACTCTTTGTGTGAAGAAATAGAGTCATACAGCACCGAAATAGACCCTTTGGTCCAACTCGTATATGCCAACCAGATTTCATAAACTGAACTAGTCCCATTTGCCTGCATTTGGCCCATATCCCTCTAAACCTTTTCTATCCATGTACCTGTCCAAATATCTTTTAAATGTTGTAATTGACTCACCTTTACCACTTCTGGCAGCTCGTTCTATATATGCACCACCCTCTGTGAACGCTGACATTATCCTGAGCAACCAGTCTCTAATTTTAAGCTCTTTTCTCTGAACTCCCCTTGACCAGATGCAATAGTGTCTTTGTATTGACCATATCAAATGCTTTGATCATCTTAGCCACATCAATTAGATCACTCCCTAATCTTCTGACCAGATGTTTCTGCTAGCCTTTAGGCCTGTTACAGATTAGATTCAATGACAGTTTATTATCCAGTAACAGTACTGTATTGGCAAACAGACACAGTCACACTCTAGACAGATGATGAAAATATGGTGCAGCAACTCCTCATGTTAGTTCCGTTCTGATGGTATTGGCCCAGTAAATCCTTAACTGCAAATCCTTTCATGGTCTCACCCCTTTCTGTCTCTATGATTTCCTCCAGGCTTAGGACCCTCTGAGAATTCCCCTTGCTCCTCCCAATTTTTATTGCACCACTATTTTTTGCCATGTCTTAAGCAGTCTGTTCTCTGAGCTTTCTCTCCCTGAGCCGCTGCCTCACTCTCCTTCTTCAAGGTCCTTCTTGAAAGCTGCTTCTTTTACTAAACCTTTGGTCACTTGCCCTAATATTTCATTAATTGGCTCAGTGCTAAATTTAGTTTGATAATGCTCTCGTGAAGCACCTTGGGTTTACAATGTTAAAAGTCACTACATAGATGATTTGATTTGGTTTATGACTGTCATGTGTACCAAGATACAATGAAAAGTGTTGTCTTATGTGCTTTTCAGGCAGATCATACTATACAAGTGCATCAGGGTAACAGAACAGAGTGCAGGATACAGCGTTACAGCTGCCAAGAAGGTGCAGAGAGATGAACAATAACACTTAAGGGATCAATTCAAATGTCTGATAGCAGTAGGGAAGAAGCTGTTCTTGAATCTGTTCATATGTGTAGATGCAAATTAATGTTGTGAATGGCGAAGCATTTTCTATTGTATTATTGCTAATATATTGTAAATATTGCACATGGTTTGTGCTGAATTCAGCTGAACTGTGGTCTGCATAACACTACTTTTTGTTTTTGTGTTGTGTCATATTCATTAACTGATGAGTTCTTTAGTCAGTTTTGCAAGAAAGTGCAGCAATCACAGATAAAGACAGCTTTGGATATTTATTCAAGTCTTGCTTCCTGAGGTAGACAACCAGTTTAATATGCAATGCTGTGGCTGAATGATTGAATTAATCTTACAGGCTAAAGCTATATTCCTAAGGCTACTTCATTGACCTGCATCTGTAACAGGCATTAATGCAGCCGAGTTAATTCATCTCTGAATGATCGAAATGCATTCTGCACTGGAAAATACTTGTGAAAGAACTGTTGTAACTCACCATTTACTGTTTCATTGCAAATTGGTTGAAGTTTTGTAATGATTAGTTGTATCAAATGGGTTAGACTTCTCTCTTTCAAGTGAACATAAAGTGCAGTTTTGGCTGCCATCTGCCTTTGTTATAAATCAGCCTCCAGCAATCTCCGTAAAGTTCTGTCTGGCAAGGAAAGTAACAACAAACTATGTTCAATAATCCAAGACTATAATTTAAGCAAGGAGTAGAGGAAGCGTTGTTTGTTCATGCTCTGATTACACTATGTCACCTAAAGGAATTCTGAGAGTTAATTGCAGAGAGTTAGCTGTAACACTCTGCTCGAGAGTTAACAATCACATTGACTTCTGGAAATCTGTAACTCTCTTCACCCAAAACCTGTTGAGATTGGGGCTTCAAGTGAAAAGTTAAAAACTGAGAATATTAGAATCTTTGTAGAAGAGGTCTTCCAGTTCAGTTGGTAGTGTCCCTGGTTCTGAACCAGAAGCTCTAAGTACAAGTCACACCTCTAAGGACTCAATAGCCAAAGGAAGTGTGTTCATGCTTATCTGTTTGATAATCAAATGGTTTAGGGCCCTTTAATAGCTTTCCCTTCTCACCTTAAACCTATGCGCTCTAGTTTTGGACTCCCCCACCCCAGGGAAAAGACATTGCCTATTTATCCCATCCATGTCCCTCATGATTTTATAAATCTCTATAAGGTCACCCCTCCGCCTCCAACGCTCCAGGGAAAATGGCCACAGCCTATTCAGCCTCTCCCTATAACTCAAACCCTCCAACCCTGGCAACATCCTTGTAAATCTTTTCTGAACCCTTTCTACTTTCACAACATCCTTCCTAGAGGAGACCTGGTCAGCCATGTGATGGTAAGTAATTGGAGTCATGACCATCAATATCCATAGCTTCAAGCTACAACATATGTATAAAAGTGTATGCTGCCATTGCAACTGGAACTCATTGGGCTTTAGTTGGCTTCATTGACTGGACACCTGATGTGGAGTAGATTGATGCCAACAGCATGGGATTCAATCCCTGTTCCAGCTGGGGTGGATTTGGGATTTGCCTCTTTGACCTACCTGTGATGGAGAATGCCGAGCCTTGAATTGAAACTGCCTTCAGGCAGAGAGCTCAAGCATAAGATGACTTTTGTTTGGCAACAATATTAATGGTTGGGGAACAGAGATGGCTCAATGCAGTTAAGAGGCAGATCAGCTATGATGAAAGAACCTAGAACAAGACCAGGCCATTCAGCCCATAGGGTCCTTCCAGCCATCCAGTTGACCATTGACCAATTTTTTTTTTACTTTTCTTGCAGCAGACTCATGTTTTGCATTTCTCTTTTAACAATTTTTGTTTATTTTTCAATAACAGGTGGCAAAACACAGAAATTGAGCTTACCAAAGGGTGAAGCAGCAGCAGTAGTGGAAGGTCTGCTCCCAAATCAGGAATACGTGGTGCAGCTATTTGCAATCGGCAGCAACAACAAAGAGAGTTTACCAGCTCAGGGGAAGTTCATAAGTAAGCATTTAACAGGATGTCTGTCAAATGTACCTTGTTATTTTTGTCAGGTGGTAGGAGGATGGGGAAATGATTCTGTGCAAATAACGTTTTGAATAGGTTGGTGGAATCATGTAGTATTGAGTAAATACGTGAACATATTAACGTAGCATATAAATTGCTTTCAATTTGTGTGACTATTCTAATGCTCCTCAACCACTGTGAAACCTCCATCCTTTTTAAACCTTAGCTGCAGTCCCTTGTCCAAACCTGTACTGAGTACCCATCATGACCTACATTGACTCCCAGTGTGGTAACATCTCAATTTTTAAGACTGTCATTTTGTTTTCAAATGCCCTTCATGGCCTCACCCTCTTCTTATCTCAGTAATCTCCTCCAATACTACAACCCTCCACAATATCCCTACCTTCCAGTTCTGAGCGTTTCAATGCTCATCTCAGGCCTATCCATATCTGATATGTTCTGTAATCTCAACTGGAGTATTGGGTTGAATCTTTCTTACGTTTTTTGGCTCAGTGTGAATTGCATTGAGTTTTTTTTTGGAGAGATTCTTGCCACAAGACCCACTGAGATTTCTCACTTACTCTTACCAAACTCAGCTCATTAACCTCGCCACCCCTATGGTGTCTCTTACGTTTGATTCTAACCCCATCTTACTTTGCACTGTTCCTGGAACAACTTGCCATTTAGCCAATATCTGCTGACAGAATGGCATACCTTATGCCACCTTTATAAAAGTCTGTTGCGCACCTGGACAAACACTCAGCTGGAGCTGTACTATACAGTTGCAGACATTTCCCTCAGGCATGGCTGACTGAGAGGGGAAAGTTGTACCCAGCTTTGCGGGCATGGACCTGGTGATCCTGCTGGACAGAGTGGTGCAGGCATGGGGCTTGCTGGTCCCTCGGGACACTCCACGTCCCAACCCACCCCACCACCACCACCACCTGCACCAAAAATAATCACTGTGCAACCCACTTTCATCTCCCTTAATATCTGCCTCTCTCCCATTCCACAAGGAAAACAGCCCACAATAGGGCAGAAGGAGTCAGAACAGGCAATGGGCTACCTCACCTCTTATGCGGTGAGTGCCCTGACTCTAATTGCCCTGAACGGCTGACTGATTGTGTCCAAGCCCCTGGACTAGTATCAGAGGCTGCTCCTGACTTACTGTGCTGGAAGGTCCTGAGTGAAGACTATCCTCCTTGACTTGATTGGGGCCTGCTGACAACCATGATGGGTTTCCTGCTTTGTGTCCCTGCTAAATGGCAAGGCGAGACATAAGTAAAATGAGCCTTGAAATGTGACGGTGCAGAGTGTACAAAGGCAAAACAATGCAAGGCAGGGATGCTGCGAGCATGCAGGTAGGTGCAGAGTGAGTGAACAGCCTGGAGATGCAGCCTGCCCATGAGCTGAGTTTGTCTCCCTGAGTGCAGGCTCCTTACTGCTGCATTATAATGATAGTTACCAATGCAGCATCGAATAGGATAAATGTCCTGTTGTTAAATCGTAGATGTGCCATCAGGGTTTTTGATGGCTGGTACATGTCAGATGCCAATGTCCATGGATGTGGGGTGCGTGTTTCCAGTTCCTGTGGAGCGTGCCCTGAGATGTTGGTAACCAAAGTCTAATATTTGCTCTGATTTCCACGTTGAGATTTCTCAATGTCTAGCTTGTTTAGCATGTTTGGTGAGATAGGAAGCTAATGAGGTGAGTTGTGTAATTCCCCCACAATTGGCAACTCACCGCTGCCTAGTGAGAAACGTGCCTCACACTTGTCGAAAACTAAAAAATGGTGTGAGATTCTCTCAATGTCAAATAGGCCTCTCTGGACTTTTTGTCTGATTCTGCCCAAAATTTCACCATGGCTAATGCCACTCACTGTGTTTAGTTCTGAGCACCATACTTAGGAAGGATGTCAAAGCCTTGGAGAGGATGCAGAGGAGTTTTATTACTATGTTCCATGGATTCAGTTATGCATAGAGACTAGAGAAGCTGGGATTGTTTCCCATGGATTGGAGAAAGTTATGCCTTGAGATATAGTAGAGATGCTCAAAAGTTTGAGGGATTTGGTCTTGTTTGTAACAAGAGGGCACAGATTTAAGACTTTTGACACAATGAAATGGTGGAAGAAAGCAATTCAATAAAAATTCTCGAAAAGAAATTGAATACATTTTGAACATTTGGAAAAAATTACTGACCAGGACTAGTTGATAATTAGGAAACATAGGAAAGGTTTTGGTAGACTAAATGAGGCAAAACTTTCCACAGGCACAAAGGTTAATAGAGTCATAGAGTCACACAGCACGGAAACAGATACTTCGGTCCAACCCATCCATGCTGACCAGATATTCTAAATGAACCTAGTCTCATTTGCCAGCATTTGGTCCATATCCCTCTAAACTCTTCATACTCATGTACCCATCCAGATGCCTTTTAAATGTTGTAATTGTACCCGCCTCCACCACTTCCTCTGGCAGCTCATTCCATGCACACACCACCCTCTGTGTGAAAAATTGCCCCTTAGGTCCCTTTTAAATCTTTCCCCTCTCACCTTAAACCTATGCCCTCTAGTTTTGGACTTCCCTACCCTGGGGAAAAAGACCTTGGGTATTCACCCTAGCCATGCCCCTCCTGATTTTATAAACCTCAATAAGGTCACCCCTCAGCCTCCGATACTCCAGGGAAAATAGCCCTAGCCTATTCAGCCTCTCCCTGTAGCTCAAACCAACTAAAGGACAGTGATTTAAGGGATGTAGAAATAGAACTGAAGGAGAGTTGAGGAGATATCTCATGTTGCAGTTTATGATGATTTGGAATGCACTGCCTGATTGGATGGCGGAAGTAGTAATTTTTAAAACCGAATTCCATTAATATGTGAAATGTAAAATAATTTTAGGGTTATGAGAAACAGACAATGGAAACTGGGACCAATTAGCTCCTTGAAAGAGCCAGTGCAGGAATGATGAGCTGAATGGTCTCTTGCTGTAGTGTACAGGTCTATGTTAAGTTGCTACAATTATTTTTTTTACCACACAGTGAAGGCTTCGCGAAGCAGAGGCAGACCAGGTTCATCTCACACACCAAAACACAAAAAGGAATCGGATTCCCGTGGCAGAGATAAAGCAACTAATGAAGGTAAACTTCATGGTCTTGAATTTAGTTAAAATGTTTGTCAGAAACGCTTTCCCAATTTAGACAATAAAAGGTTTTAAGGACAGAGAAAAATTAAATCATGTTTCATTCATATAGTAATATACAATTGCAGCCCGTATAATAGTGACAAACAGGAGATGTCCTTAAGCTCCTGCTTTCCTTCAAAGTATTGATTACACAGAAAGACACACGGGTGTGATACAGTAAAGTGAAACTTCCCAACAAAACAGACGCTTGCAAAAAGCAGACACTTACTGAGAGATTTGAGTAACTTGGGTGGTGAAATCTGTAAAGCACCCTGAAGCCATGCACACTCTCAAATTACGAACTGCAGACTGCCTTTATTTACTAAGTACCTGTTGCAGTTTAAAAGCAGCCTGCTGCAAAGTTCCTGTTTCTGGAATTTCCATGGAGTCAAGATCATTGGGTTTTCTCTTTGCTTCCTTCCTGGAGCCCTAAAATCCTGTTGGGTCAGTGAGAGGCGGCAATGAACTTTCATAAACGATAAAGTCTTTGTAGGATGACAGAGCTGTTTAGCCAGCTTGTAATGTGACAGAGGAACTCTGGTTTTCATGCTGGCTCTATCCTGGGGTTTGAAGACTTTCTCTGCCACAGTGGAGGTTGGGTGAGAATCCATAGAACCCCTACAGCGTGGGAACAGACTGTTCGGCCCAACAAGTCACACCAACTCTCCAAAGAGCATCCCACCCAAACACATTCCCCTACCCTATCCTTGTAACTGTGCATTTCCCATGGCTAATCCATCTTATTCACACATCCCTGGACACAGTGGGAAATTTAGCACAGCCAGTTCACCTAACCTGCACATCTTTGGACTGTGGGATGAAACTGGTGGACCTGGCAGAAATCCATGCAGACACAGGGAGAATGCAGAAACTTCACACAGACAGTCTCCCAAGGCTGGAATAGAACCCAGGTTCCTGGTGTTGTGAACCAGCAGTGCTAACCTCTGAGCCACCCCATCTTGGGCACTTAAGCTGTCCTCATCCTACTGAAATGGAGATAGGAAGCATTTTCTTCGATTTTTTTAAAAATTGATTTTAATTTCAATTTCAGAAAGATCTTAAATACAGCAGCCAAAAATGTTATATGGAGTATATGAGAATTTTTGCAGTGACCCTTTTGAAAGTAACATCTGCAAGTAATGACAGCTATTGGTCAGTCTCTGAGGTCTCACTAACTTACAACATTCACTGTACTTAGCTCGTCATATTTCATAACTGTCGGATTCCACTCTGACATTTCCAAATAACTTTTTTCTGTAAAATAGCAGCACCAGTGAACTTTGAATCATGATTAATCACAACCCCCTCACTATCTGGGCTCCCGGGACAAGTGGCACTTCTTTCACAGTTAGAAACAAGAAAAATGTCTTGCATATAGTGTATGAAAACTATTAGCTAAATTGCAGAAGCTACAGTTTTTAATGAACATCCCATTACTGCTTCTGCAAAATGTATAGCTTGTGTTATTTCCTAATGTTTTGGGATACAAATGGGTTGGATTGTTTTTTTTCCCCGTAAGTTTAAATCACCAATGATATTGTAAGTTATGACTTCTGGTATGAAATTTTGTAACTCTTGCATTCACACGCATCACCGTGATATTAAAGCCATTACCATCTTGGAAACAAAGACAGAAATTATTTTAAAAATTGCAGAAAATGTATTTTGGGTAACATCTGGTGTTTGCTGCTTAAAAGGCTGATGGAAGTGCAAATAATGATTTCAAAAGGAAATTGGATGGACATTTGAAGGAAATAAATTTGCTGGGCCATGGAGATTGAGCAGGTGAGTGGCATGGGATTTTTCTGCAGAGTTAACATGAGTTGATTGGCAGAATGGAAATTTTTGTAAAATAGCAGCACCAGTGAACTTGAATCATGATTAATCATAACTCCCTGACTCTATGACTATGGATAAATTCCCTCTACAAAGCTACCTGATATCAGCTTAGCTGGCACAAGTCCAGTTCTGTTTGGTTCCGTTCTCCATTGTTCCACAAAGAATCTCCCTTCTGAAGAGAAGACACAGCTGCTTTATCACCTTAGGTATTTAGCACAATTGGGGTTGTCAACTGTTCAAATTTGTCCTGGAATCTCTAGAAATTAAAAATAATTTTGCCTATTTATGTAACAAATGAAACAATGAAAGAAACAAATGCATGATGAAAGATACGGAACAGGTGACTCAGAAGCTTGCACTGACAATTGAAAAATCCTGTCATCTTTTCTGCAATTGAAGCCCTATCTGTACCATCAGGTCTTTGCAGGAGGATGACTTAAAGGTTATGACTGTGTGAGCTAGAATTATGGAGTGGTACAGCAGAAACAAAGCCATTCATCCCATTGTGTTTGAGCTGGTATCTCTATCATGTCTCATCTTAAGACTTGATTGGTTTAAAGTGGAATTCAACTTAAACTGATGAGGGACAACCTCTTTTCAAAGTTTAAGTAAGAGGGGAGATGTGTGCATCTCTGTGATCTCTGTGAACAAAATATGCTGGCTTAGCCAACGACACCCACATCTCATGCGGTAATTTTTAAGAAAGGGCAGCTGGTGGGATGTGATCTTCTGCCATATTTCTGAGCTGCGTGATCATCACAACTCTACAGTGAGAAATGGTCAGGTGCCATCCATTAGAATGAGAACCACTAAACTGATCAAAACAATGTCTACCATCTGCTCAACTGACCTGCAGCAACCTCCTCCTGTCGTCTTTACCTGCTCTCCTGAACATAGTCTGGTTAGGATTTTAACTCATTCAAAACCCATTCCCCCACATGTAATTAAAATGAGCCCAGTATACTTGTTATGGGGGGAGAAACTGGGACATGGAATAAGCAGGAGATATAGCTTCCCAGCTGAGAATATGCAAGAAATTCTGCACATAAGCAGACACTGTTACTCTCCAGGTTGCGAATGAGTTCCGTTTTAGTCCTTTGGCAAATTGATTTGTGTGCAAGTTGGAACACAATGTAGGGCAATATAAAGCAGTTGTATTTAAGAACAGGAAATGTTTGTCTGTCAGATCTTTAAAATTACACCCCTGTTCATACGTACGAGTGTTTGTAAATTGGATGTTCATAAATTGGGACCCCTGTAATATGAGTCCAATGCATTTTATTAACCAACTATCCTGCTAATCAGTACACTTTCAACCACTTTGCTCGTCAAAATTACATTCTGCCACTTTCTGATGTTATCTAGCAAAATAATAATGTTACTGTAGCACAGGAACTGCCATGTGTTATGGTTTAACTGAGCTTTAAGCACTGCACACCACAAGTAGTAATTAGTAACTGGGAAAAGTGGTTGTAAACAGTGATATAAGTTCTAGAATTCTTCTGATTAAAACACTCAAACTTGACTCTTCTTTTCTCAACCCAGGATTGTACTATATTCCTGCCAGACACGTTTATTCAACTTGTTTTTATATATTTTTGCATCTTTGTTTGGTTTGGTCTTTGTATTTTGTTGTAATGATGTGCTTAATTAAAGCTTTCTTTTAAAAGGATACATTTGTGCTTATTTTAAGATGGTTTATATATATTTAAATATGTTTAACTTAAAGTGGATTATAGTGATCACACTATGCAATTTTTTAAAGAAAGAAGCATACAACAGAGGTAAGAGGAGATTAGAGATTGGATAGAAGAATTGTGGAACATTTGTCTCTGAAATCCGTGGCTTGGTATGTGTATGTGCACATATTTCTATGTGCGTCACATTTAATCAAAGCATCTGGTTTCATTGATTAATTTGTTCTAGGTAATCAACAGGTATCAACTCTGATTTTGATAATAGAAGGACAACTAACACAGTTCTTGTTTGATGCATTGACAATGACATAGCTATACCTTTTTCTTAGAAATACAATGGTGCTCACAACTAAAAGCAAGCCAAGGGAAATAACAATTCCCAAATCCTTCCTGTTGCAATTACATATGAACACACAATATAGGAGTAGAAGGGGACCATTTGAAGCATACAATAAGATCAAGGCTGATCTGTTTGTGTCTGAATTCCACATTCCCATCTACCCCAATAATCTTTGATTCCCCTGCATAATAAAAATCTATCATTAACTTAAAATTATTTAATGAATTCCAAAGTCATGCATCCCTCTGAGAGAAAAAGAAACTCCTCATCATCTGCTGAATTTCAAAGCAATGCTCCCTGTACTGAATTGATCCACAAGAAGAAACATTCTTTCCAAATCCACCATGTCAACATCATTCAGGATCTTATACCATTCAAGCATGTCACACTTCACACTTCTAACTCCAGTGCGAGCAAGCCCAGCCTGTCAAAGCCCATTTTCATAAGACAACCCACTCGTTACAGGTATCAATCTAGTAAACCTCCTCTGTGCTACCTTCAATGCATTAACATCATTCCTTAAGGAGACCGAAACTGCAGGCAGTATTTGAGATGTAGTCTTAACAATGCCTTGGTAATTGAAGCATAACATCTTTCTATGTTCCATTCCTCTTGTAATGAAGGATAGTATTCCATTAGGCTTTTTGATTACATGCTGTACATGTATGCTAATGTTTTGTGACTCATACACTGGAACACCTAAATTCCTTTGCACCTTCAAATTCTGCAACTGTTCACTGTTTAAGTAACTCAGTGCTTTCTTATTCTTCCTGACAAAGCAAACAGCTTCACCTTTTCCCACATTATACTCTATCTGCCAGATTTTTACTCACTCACTCAACCTATCTATAGCTCTCTTCAACTTCCTTATACATTTTTCACCTCCTACTTTCCTATTTATTTTTGTGTTGTCTATAAATTTAGCTACCTTGCCGTCAGTGCCCTCATCTAAGTCATTGATGTAAGTTGTAAAAAGTTGAGGCCCCAGCACAGACCCATTCAAGCCTCTATTCATTACCTCCTGACAATTAGACAAAGACCTATTTATGCATTCTCTCTGTTTTCTGTCAGCCAGCCAATCTTCTATCCATGCTATTATGTTAATCTTTAGACCATGAGCTTTCATTTTCCACAATAATCTTTGACGTCACACTTTATCAAATGCCTTCTAGAAATCCAAGTACAGAATGTCGGAGGTCAGTGATCAGTGGTGTTCCACAAGGATCTGTTTTTAATGTAGCAAACTTTTAATTAATGTGCACTTACGGGACCAGGAGCGTGCCAGTTGATCAAGAAGTCTGCACAACCGATGTAAAAACACACACTAAATCAGAGAAACATATTGCAGGGGTATACACATCACTGTTATACATTATTTACTGTATAAATCACTTAAATAATAATCCAACTTTGCCTTAAATAAAACTTACTGGCAGAGAGCCCACTCACTTGCACCCTCTACTGACTACTTGGACATCATTGGAGATCATGCTAATACAGTATACAGGTATTTGAGGTGTATAATTTTTGCCGGTTTATTGAGATTGCTGGCTCATAAAGTGCCAGTTAAAACAAAATCTGCTGTAAACATAAATACCTCAAGCTTCAAAATCTCCCCTCCCCCTACTGCATCCCAAAACCAGCCCAGCTCGTCCCCGCCTCCCTAACCTGTCCTTCCTCCCACCTATCCCCTCCTCCCACCTCAAGCCCCACCCCCATCTCCTACTTACTAACCTTGACCTGTCCGTCCTCCCTGGACTGACCTATCTCCTCCCTACCTCCCCACCTACACTCACCTTTACTGGCTCCATCCCCGCCTCTTTGACCGGTCTGTCTCCTCTCCACCTATCTTCTCCTCTATCCATCTTCTATCCGCCTCCCCCTCTCTCCCTATTTATTTCAGAACCCCCTTCCTCTCCCCCATTTCTGAAGAAGGGTCTAGGCCCGAAACGTCACCCTTCCTGCTCCTCTGATGCTGCTTGGCCTGCTGTGTTCATCCAGCTCTACACCTTGTTATCTCTGAAACTGTAGCTGGTCTGATTAGTACATTTGCAGGTGACATAAAAGAAAATTAGTCGAGTTGTGGATAGTGAGGAAGGTTATCAAAGGATACTGCAGGCCATAGATCAGTTGGAAAGTTGGACAAAGAAATGGCAGATGGAATTTAATCTGGACAAGTTTGAGGTGATGCATTTTAGGCATTAAAGGCAAGAGGAAAGTATACAGCAAAATGACAGGACTCTTAGGAGCATTGATATATGGAGGGATCATGGGGTCCAAGACCACAGTTCCCTGAAAGTGGCAAAACAAATGGATAAGGTAGTGAAGAAGGTGTATGGCATGCTTGCCTTCATCAGCCGGGGCATTGATTATAAAAGTTGGCAAGTCGTGTTGCAGCTGTATAAGACTTTGGTCAGGCCACATTTAGAGTATCGTGTGCAGTTCTGCTTGCCACATTAGAAAAAAGATGTGGAGGCTTTGGACAGGGTGCAAAAAAGGTTTACCAGGATGTTGCCTGGATTGGACTCTATTAGCTATAGGGAGAGTTTGGATAAATTTGAATTGTTTTCGCTAGAGCATCAAAAGCTGAGGGGCGAACCGATAGAAATACATGAAACTATGAGAAGCATAGATAGGGTGGATAGTTGGAGTCTTTTTTCCCAGGTGGAAATGTCAAATACTAAGGGTATTAAGGTGAGGGGAGAATGTTTAAAGGAGATATGCAAGAAAGTTTTTTTTATGCTGAGGGTGGTAGGTGCCTGGAAAGCCCTGCTAGGGGAAGTGGTAGAAGCAGATACAATAGCAATATTAAAGGGGCATTTAGGTAGACATGTGAACAGGCGAGGAATAGAGAGATATGGAGCATGTGCAGGCAGATGGGATGAGTTTAGAATGGCACCATTGGTCAGCATAGACATAGTGGGCCAAAGGGCCTGTTCCTGTGCTGTACTGTTCTACATTGCCAGGCTCCCTGTTATCCACAGCACATATTACTTCTTCAAAGAACTCCAACAAGTTGGTTAAACATAATTTCCTTTGAAGGAAATCATGATTCTTCCTGATTACCCTGAACTCTTTTAAGTGGGCACCTATGATCTCCTTAGTGATCAGAGCTAACACCTTCCCCATGACAGACATCAAGCTAACTAGCCTATAGTTTCCTGTTTCCTGCCTCCCTCCTTGTTGAATAACAGAGTTATATTTACTATTTTCCAGTCTGATGGAACCTTTCCTGAACCTAGAGAAGTTTGGAAAATTAGCATGAACGTATCTACTATCTCACTAGCCACCTTGTTTAAGACCTTGGGATGAATTCCATCAGTACCTGGAGATTTGTCAGCCCATTGCTCCATCAGTACCGTTTGCCTTCTGATTGTGATTTCCTCCCCCTCTTCCACTTCCTGTTTTACAACTATTACTGGAATTTTTTATCCTCAATAGTGAAGGCAGAAACAAAATATTTTCTAACTTCACCTACCTTTTCCATATTATCTCCTGTTAACTCTGTTTTCACACACTAGTGTACCAACATTCATTTTACTTACTTGTCTTTTAAATTCATGTAGAAACTCTTTCTAATCGTTTTTATATTCCTAGCTATCATCCTCTCGTATTCTGATTTCCTCCTGATTTTATTTTAAGTAATTCTGTTCTGGTTTTTACTTCTGACCAATATTTGACCTGCCACTCATCTTTCCTTAAGTTTAATGCACTCCATAACTACTTTAGTTAACCATATTTTGTGGATCCTCCCTTTAGATTTCACCTTTATTGTAGGAATATACTTATTCTGACCATCTAAAGTAACCCCTTAAATGTCTGCCACGGTGTGTCTATTGATCTGTCCCCTAGTCTAATACTTCAGACAGCTCAGCTTCAATTCCCATAGAATTACCCTTATTTAGATTTGAAATATGAGTATTAGACCCAATCTTCTCCTTTTGACATTTGATGTAAAATTCAATCATGTTGTGGTTGCTGCTACCTTGGGGTGACTTTATACAGAGTTCATGAATTAATCCTGTCACATTACACAATACCATGTCTCTTAAAACCAGCTCTCTTATCAGTCCCTGAATATTTTGCTCAAGAAACTACCTTGAAAGCATTCAATGAACTCTTTATCCAGGCTACACCTACCAGTCCGATTTTTCCAGTTTATATGTAGATTAAAGTCAACCATGATAATTGCTGTCCCTTTATACCACTGTCCCTGTTCCTTGTCTTGTTGACATGGGTTCACATGGATTTTAAGCTTCCCTGTTCTCACCCAAATGGCCATTCTTTGTGTGAGCCTACATGGTATAGGTCAGTGCATTATTTAACCGTGGGGCTTAATGTAGGCATGCCCAACGTGGGTGCGTGCATCAGAACAGAAAAGCTGGCAGCAGCAGATACATGGGAACATGACCAACTGCATGCTCCCCCCCAAGTTACGCATCATTCTGACTTGATGCTAAACCAAATGCTTCCTTACTGTTATTCAGTCAAATCCTAACAGCTCTGTACATATACTTACACTGTGTAAACTGCAGCAGTTAATGAAGGCAGCTCACCACCACCTTCTTGACAAATGTTAGACCTTCTTTTCAAAACATATTTTTCCAAATTTTATGAAGAAAGTACATTACGTTAGCAGTTCACATTTGACATGATATAAAGTGTGGTACAAATCTGTTGCTTTCAGCACAGTACATGAGGTGCCTCGCTGTGCTTCCATTATAGATTATATTGACAATTAATGCTTACTTTTCATGTAAAGCTTTCCCTGGTGCAGTCAGTCTGAGAGATCTTATAGAATTTCCGTCTCCTCAGTATGTTATAGCAGGAGGGCCTTAGACAGTGGCCTTTCCCCACTGAGCCTTTCAAGTGGCTGCACCTGGACTGTAGAATGTGCCAGTCAGCAGTAGCATCATTGACAGCAGTTTACACTGGGAAACCAGCAAGCTTTGGATAGATCAAACAGCATCTTTCATGAGGTGATGGTCCTCTAGCAGCAATAGATGTTTGCCAGAGGTGGGCCTCAGCCTTAACTTCACAGAATTCCATGTTACAGTTGCTTGGGATGAACTTTGACAAGAGCCACTTCATCTCTTTCCAGACCTTCTCTGCAAAGGCACTTTCCAGAAGGAGTTGGGTGATTGTCTCTTAGCTGCCATTGCTAACCCGAGGGCAACAGTGCAATTCTGGGTTTGCATGAAGGCATTGCTGGGGTAGACCTGACCCTGTTCACCACTGGTAGGGATGGGGAGTAAATGCTAGCCTTGCCATTGAAAACCACATCTCATTAACAAGTAAAAGGACAAGTCCCACAGGAAAGGGTTCCCATCTCTTGCTACAACCCAAAGCAGCATCTCTATTGTCCCTCTGGCTGAACTCAACCAACTCAACATTTCCAGGATTAACATCCTTAGGTCATTGCAAGTTAGGTCTAGCGGTTCTGCTGCCAGAGATGTCAAAGGCTAATTTGTGTCTCATGGGTAGCCGAGCCCTAAAGTTGGAGAAGGTTATTAGGAAGCCAAGAGTCTATAAAGAGATAAAATAAACCAGAGAAAATCAGAACAGAAATGCAGAGATGAAGCAGGTTAGATTTATTTTACTGAAATCATTTATATTCTCTTTTCCAAGTAAAAGGTAATGTCGCTGTAGTCCTAGAGGACCACAGAGAGAGATGACCGGTGGTTTAACCTGATGGTCACCATGCCTCAGGTGAGGGGAGATGTCGAGAAGGAGAGTCCTTTATGGTAATCTCAGTTGGTGCAGGAATTAAACTCATGCTGTTGGCACACTCTGCATTGCAAACCAGCTATCTAGCCCATTGAGTTAACCAACCACAAGTCAGAAGAAGGATCACTTGATTCAAGACGTTAGCTCAGTTTTCTGTTCACAGATGAGGCCAGACCCACTGAATTTCTCCAGCAATTTCTGTTTAAGTTTCAGATTTCCAGCATCAGCAGTTTTTTTTAAGCTAACAAACCCCTGTTTTCCAAGTAAAGAGTGAATTTAAGGTTAAAGATATTGTCACTGGATCAGAGTGGAGATCAGACATGATTAGACCAGCTGTCAATTTATTTTCTCAAGTAAATATTCCGACTTAACTTGTCATTATGGTATGACCTATTTTGCTGAATAACTAATACTTGAATGATGGAATGAATGTATTTAATGAGAAACCTGTATTGTTGCCAGTGTTTGATGTGTTTTTTTTTGTGTAGTTATGGATTTACAGAATGGTGAGGATCTGTTTGGAAGCCTCAGTTCTAATTGCAAAATGCAGGTTCTGCTTTCTCATGTGATTGGGGAAAAGAATGGTGCATTTTTCTTGTTGACTGTTTTCATGGCAGTGTATACCCGTTGCTACATTTATACAGGGTATGTACTAGAACTCTGCTGGTCGCTACACATGCAAAGCTGTAGATGTTTAACCTTTGAACAATTTATCCATTTGCCACTTGATTGACACAAAAATACGTTTAGAGTGACAATATTGAATTTATTTTGTGACCAAATTCTCTGTTTATAGCTTGTGCAGGGAACTCACCCTTTCACCTACAGTAGTACCGACTAACTAACCTTCACTGTGGTTAATGGAGGCCAAACCATGCAATTTAAAAAAAGGGAACTAGATGATTGAAAAGGATTAAACCAACATATTGAGGTGTGAAGACTTCAACCATTGAGATTCTTCACAGTACAAAGACGGCTGCTCTATAGGTAGTGTCGTTTTTTTTGTTATTTACTTATATTTGGAAATAATATTTGTAAAAGTACATTCATCTGTTGACATACAAGTCAATAATTAATGGTGCCTGTCATTTGATAAACTTGTATTAAATATGCTTTCATGATCTTGCAGTGTGGACGGTTTAATTTAATGATCAGTAAGTTTGGCACAATGCTACAATCCTTTGCTAATTCCCCAAGATTTCGACATTAGCTATGTAGAACGGCATATTCAGCTTCAACTGCTCTGTTTACACAGCTGAGAAAAGAAATTGAAACTAATTTTATAAAATCATACGAATATAAAAATAGGAGCAAGAGGCCATTAAACTCCTCAAGACAGTTGCATGTTCAATAAACTCATCATCTCCCTCAACTCCACTTTCCTGTCTTGTCTTTGATTCTCTTATTACCCAAGCATCTATCCTTCTGTTTCTTGAACATACTCAATGACTGAGATTGCCCTTGGAGCGACAGGGATTAATCAAGAATAGTTAACATGGCTTTGTTGAGGGGGGCTCATATCTGACCAATTGAACTGAATCTTTTGAAGAAGTGACTGGGTGTGTAGTTGAGGCTAATGCATCCTAAGGTTCACAATCCTCTGAATGAAAACAAAATCTCATCTTGATCCTAAGTTGCTAAACCTTTGCTCCAAGACTGTGATGTAATGTTCTAGCCTCTCTAGCCAGGGGGAAACATCCTCTCAGCATATATCTTGTCAAATCCTTAAGAATTTTATTTTTTAGTGAGGTCACCTCTCCTCCCTGTAAACTCCATGGAATGCTCAATCTCTCCTTGGGGCAATTCCTTCATATCAGGAGTCAGTTTAGTGAAGCAAGTATAACTTCATAAAACAGGTTATGTTAGGAGATTAAAACTGTTCATGGTACTCCAGGTGTGAGCACACCAAACATAGAAGGAAGCCATTTGGCCCACTGTGCCTGCGACAGTCTCTTTCAAAGATCTTCCCAATTTTTTCCTAATTTATTCATGGGGTGTGTGGGTATCACTGACTAGGCAAGTATTTATTGCCCATCCTTAATTGTCCAGAGGGCAGTTATGGGTCAGTCACATTGCTGTGAGTCTGGAGTCACATGGAAGGCAGACCAGGTAAAAATGGCAGTTTCTTTCCATAAAAGATGTTAGTAAAATGAGATGGGTTTTACCTGACAATAATTTCATGGTCATCATTAGATTCCTAATTTCAGTTATGGAATTCAAATTTGACCAACTGCTATGGCGGGATTCAAACCCAGGGCCCCAGAATGTTATTAAGGTCTCTGGATTAATAGCCTAGGGATAATACCACTTGGCCAATGCCTTCCCAATAGTTCCTCTTCCCACCTCTGCTGGTCCCTGCTCATTTTCCCCAAGTTTTTTTAAAGCAACCTCATAGCTCATTGGCCAGAATCAGGGTTAAGATAACATCCTAATGGAAGTCACAATAAACCCCTTGGGCATAAAGCCAATCTGAGTGTTGGCAAATTGCTTGTTACGTCGAATCATTTTCTCCAGTCACTGATACAGTGTGTGTTGGCTGATAGCATTTGCCTCAGTTAGTAGGAAGCAATGCCCTCACACTCGAAGTTCTACAAATAAATATAGAATTGGGTTCCCTGTAATGTCAAGAGTGTAATCTGTATTTGGACTCTCTGATGATGAATATAACTGCTCAAATGTGCTTTTGATATTTTTAAAACGTTTGAAACAGCCTATAATCATTCCAATGTGTTGCATTCTGATAATTAACGGCACCTTACTTGCCAACAAAGTGTCCTCTAAACCTTCACTCTGTTATTTGCGAGCAGTGAACCATAACATTCCCAGAACACTCATGATCTTGAAAAAGGCTCCAAAAATAGAGCAATATTCTCACACCAAAAATTAGTTTACAATAAAGCAATGATGTCTTGATTGGAGCAATTCCAATCTGGAAACTAGTGTATAGTTTGTGATGTCTTGTGAGTCCGGTAATGCTTTCTTGTAAATATGTCTGTGTCAGCTGTAAGGCATTTTGGAATGTCTGGAGATCATCACTGATGCTATAGAAATGTGAACTCTCTCTTTTCTAATCTGGGCTGCTTTTTCTACATTGGTCATGTTCGTTTCCAAAGCTAATAAAAATGACATAGCTGATTTTGAGTGCTGTTGTACTCATTGTATTCTTTAGTATTCTTCCTGTATTTGGAGGAGGTGCTGAAAAGGTACATGAGGATTGTTCCAGGAAAGAGAGACTTCTGTCACATGGATAGATTGGAGGAGCTGGGGTAATTTTGTTTCATAAAGACAAAGTTCAGTGTTGATTTGATAGAGACGTACACAATCATGCAGGAACTAGACAGAATAAATAGTTCTCATTGATGGAAAGGTCGAGACTAGAGGACATTTATTTAGCATGATTGGTAAGACAGCCAAAGGCAACATGGGGAAAAGTTCGGGCGCAGCAAGTGGTTTGAATCTGGAATGCAGTGCCTGAGAGGCTGGTGGAAAACAGATTACACTGTCGCTTTTGAAAAGGAAGTGGATGAGCACATGAAGAAAAAAATACCTTTCAGCACTACAAGAAAGGACGGAGGGGTGGATTTTCATGAATTGTTCTTGCGGAGAGTCTGTATTGATAGGCTGAGTGGCCTCCTTTTGTGCAATAATCACAGAATCATAGAAGTTGCCAGAATGGAAGGGGGCCTTTTGGCCAAGTATGCTCATGTTGGCCAACATGTAGCCATCTAGCCTAGCACCACTGTGAGCCCTGAATCGGTTTTGGTTGCTGCATACATTTTTTTCTTTGCATTTTATTTTGTTTTACCGTTCATGTCCCTGGACACCTCTTGGATTGGTTTCAGTTCTTCAAATTGTTATGAGAAATTTGTCCTTGAGCTCCACTTATAATTTTTCCTTTTATTTGGAGGGGTGAGGGTTGATGGGGAGTGAACAAGTTGTTTAACATGGCTGTTTGGCCAACGTGAATCTGGTTTGAAGGACCAACTAGTCGTTCCCAGTCTGTCAACTTTGTAAGTTTTACATACACAATAGCATAAACTAGCATCTTTGCTGAGGTCTACTATCCAAACTGGATTGCTGCTTTTTTAGCCAGTGCATGCACTTTACAGCCAAGGCTTCTTTGTGGCTTGGTTAAATGTTTATGATGTTAAGGGGTTAATAGATTATGTAGGATACAGGAACGAAAATGGACGATTGAGCCCTACCACTTCATGCATGTGTATATTGCTTCGCTCATTTGTACAATTCTCATTTGTAAAAATAATCTTGTGTTATCTCAGTGTGATACAAATGAGATACGTGGATCCTGATCATTTAAAGATCTGGTGCATTTATTTACAGCTGAACAAAGTCATATGGTATGGAGTAATCTCTAGATTCAGATTGTGCCTCTGGTACAACAGTGCAGAGAACTGATTATCATGTGATAACATCTGGATACATGGCTCATTTGCATGTGGAGCTCTTAAAGGTGTATCACTGCAAAGTTGGTAATACATCCTGAGCATTGCTCCATTAGGTATTGTGACATGGGCTCAATGTGTACTTTGGAAATCTCCTGAGTAACCAACTTGCCATTGTGGTGTCTTTTTATCCTAGATGTTAGTGAGGTAGTTCTGCAAGGGCCTGCCAGACATGCACAATCTTCGTCTTCCCTTGTTTGTCAAGAAGTGTGTCCTGCATCTCAGAGAAATTGAATTAGTGGTGGCTTGGCAAAATTGGACACACTTGCCTTCTAAACATGATCTCTGCTGGCATAATCCTGAAGTGTAACATAAGAATACAAAATCCTTGTCCAGTTGTTCTACACTTCAGAATGAGTGATTTAATTGTAAACCTTTCACCCTTCAAGAGTGAGAGATCTGGGATAGTGCACTGATGATAGTATATGATTCATGGCCCTATTTGGCAAACCTACCAGGGATATGAGACAACAAGGTGCAGGGCTGGACGAACACAGCAGGCCAAGCAGCATCATAGGAGCAGAAAGGCTGACGTTTTGGGCTTAGAC
>NC_063335.1:35451480-35514333 GCF_021869965.1 Rhincodon typus
TTGGCCTGCTGTGTTCATCCAGCCCTGCACCTTGTTGTCTCGGATTCTCCAGCATCTGCAGTTCCTACTATCTCTACCAGGGATATGACTGCCTACATACTCTGGCCCGATGCCACATGCTGAATATGACGCTTAATGTGTCTGCTATTGATGATCCTAAAATATTCTTAACCTGTCTGATGAAATTTGGAAAAATAATCAGTGACAAGCATAAAGTTGTATTCATTCATGTTAAGTGGATCAGTGGCAATTTTAGACAAAAGGACTGACTGAATCTCATGTGGTGTAGAGGTTCTCTACATTGCTGGAGCTAGTGGCATTCCTCTCACGTTCTCAATTAGGTCTTTATGGCATTGTTAATCCTTGGCCAAATGACCACATCAAACACGAGCATCTCTTCTACTCTACACCCATATGACTTTGTAGATTTGTGACAATGTGCACTGGCAGAGAGCTTCCTAATTTTTTCTTGTCTGTTAGTTGTAAATTAATGCTGCAACCTTTCTTGTTTCTGAGAGGTCTTTGTGGAATACTTCATGAGGTGTTGAGACAATCAATAACTCCATTACCCACTCCAGTAGTTCAGCCTTTGAAAAGTCACATTTGTTACCCTTGCTATAACATCTAATGACATATTGATTGATTTATTGATTCATATGGATTTCGCCTGTAGGTCATTAAACATTAATTCTAAGTGATGAATTCTAAAGTTGACTGTTACTTGCAACCGATCTTCCCAGATTTTCCATATCTCTGCAGGATCTTACCGATCCTCTTCAAATAAGCCTGAGGTAATGATTCTGTGTAATCTCTTATTCCCAACTGCTATGACTATTTTCACAGCTAGCCTAATTCGTTCTGCAAGTGCTTAGTCCCTTCAGCATAGCTGTATCCTTTATTTAAAAGCTTGAACTTGGATATGGCCTTCTGCTTCATGCTGGGGTATTTGATATCCATTCTTCTGTGCTTTCAGCATTGTATTTAAAGTTCATTTTTTTTTGTCTTGAAACCGTTTTAGGCTTGTTTTTGGTTCTGTTTTGTTTCTGAACATCAGCGGCATTTCATTTCTTGCTGTTTGAATATAAGTGCGTATTCTCATAGTTCAGTAAAGGGCTGACTCCCGACAGTTGTTCCAATTTGAAACAGGCTTTAAACGGGACAGATTGGCACAGCCTGTGCCTGAGGCACTGCAGTGCAAGGAGTGTTTGATAATGTGCCAACATCCAGGTACTCAGATTGTTTGCATGTTAAGGGGACTGGCTCCAAAGATGATAACAGAATGGCATTATTTCTCATCTAACCCAAGAGGCATAATCTGCAGTTTCATCCTTCATGTCTTTATTTAGCCTTCTGTCAAATGTATCTGCAGTCATCATAGAACATAGAACATAGAACATTACAGCACAGTACAGGCCCTTCGGCCCTCGATGTTGCGCCGACCTGTGAAACCAATCTGAAGCCCATCTAACCTAAGCTATTCCATTATCATCCATATGTTTATCCAATGACCATTTAAATGCCCTTAAAGTTGGCGAGTCCACTACTTTTGCAGGCAGGGCATTCCAACTTGCACATTCTTCCGAAATCAGGAGATTCTCTGGAATTCCCAACCCTATTAGATTTTTTGGTGACTATCTTATATTGATGGTGCCTGATCATGCTCTCCACCACAAGAGGAAACATTCTCTCTGTATTCACTCTGACAAAGCCTTTCACAATTTAAGACCTCAGTAGGCCACCACCCCAAGAGGAGAAGAGAGGCCTCCCATATTCAACCCATCCACTCACCACCCATCCCTCCTTCCACAGTGAGTATAGATCAAAAAGGGGGCTTGAAGCTTTGGAAGAAACCTGTGGGCAAAATTTCTCAATCGCTGCTCAGAACTGAATTGTACGTGAGTAGGCAATTTACAGTTTTTAAAATAGACTGATTTTCCATTTCTTCAGTTCAGTAATTTGAATAATTAATAAGAGAAGGCACAAAGAAAACTATCCAAGAGGATAAAAATCAAAGGGAGTGCCTAGATCCCGGAGGTTTAGAGGGTTACTGAGAGATTAGGGATTGGGAATGGGGTGGGGGAGTGCAAAATTATGGAGGCATTTGAAAACAAATGAAGATGTTAATATTTGAAGTGTTGATGGACCGTGAGATAATGTATGTCAGAAAGCGCAGGGTGTCACGGGTGAATGGGACTGGATGGGGTTTAGGAAACAGGCAGAGTTTCCATAAGATGCAAAGGATGGAGCCTGGCTGTGAGAGCACTGAAACAAGATCTCCAGCAGTTACCTGTCAAGGTCTTCATTGTCAAGGCCTGTGATAGCATGAGGTACTAGTCCCAGCTCGCCTGATCAGCGGGCAACCAGGCGGATTATTTAGCCAGTAAATATGGCTTTTTAGACAACATCTAATATATTCACTTCCAGACATTTGAAAAACTGAAAATTCTGCCCTGCATATTTGCTCACCTGGTCTAATATCTCTTTCATATGCACATTGTTGAAGTTTGTTTGATAATGTTCTTTTGAAGCACTTTGGAAATGTTATACTATGTTAAAGGTGCTGCATAAACACAAGTTGTTGTCAATGTATTGCACACTGTGCCAAGTTCTTGTACAATAAAATTTCTCATCACACCTTATGATTTGAAAACACGAAGAAAATACACAGCGGCTATTTTTGCATTTTGTTACCGAAACCACACCTTCATTTTGATCAGAAGTCTTAAAAGAGTCCAACTGTATTCATTGGTGCTAATCTTGAGAGAAAAGCTTGGCTTGCTCTTTATCCAGTCAGGCTGCCCTAAAAGAGAGGTGATTTGTTTGAAGGTGGATTTAAGATTACATTGATTTTAAACACCAGTGGATCCCAATGCTGCAAAATCACTCAAAGAAGTAAGCATTCAAACTGATATTTGGTTTCTGAGTAACAAATGATAGACTATTAGTTCCCTCCCTCAGTGAAAAAATTGTACTTGCCACTCTGAGCTGCCATGTGTGCAGAAGTACATGCAAATGACCTTGTAACAGATGTAGTGGCGACACCCTATTCTAACGCAAGATTCACTGAGTAAAGGAATTATTCATAAAGAAGAATTATTTCCGAGTAAAATTTGTGAATCTCTGTTTGCTTAAGGCTTTCAATACTGAGGCCATAATTATGTCTTTCCTTATGGACTCTGATTTTCCCAGAACCTTACAATCGGGGTTAGACTCCCATATATTCCTTGTTAGGTCCTTCGGGATAAATTGCTTGCCTAAAGGGTACAGCTTGTTCAGGCAGCAACCTCCCTTTATAAGATGGCCCTGTGAAGTCAGAAACATTGGGACAGCGTATCAGAGGCAGGATCTAGACTAGCCCTTCCAGGCAGTAGGTGTCAACTTCAAATGTTAGCACCATCACCTGCTGCTGCTCACCTGTGCTTTATAGCCTGAAGCTTGACAAGCTTTTCAAGGAAAGTTTACTGTGTAAGCTCTGTGGTTTTGTTATGAAAAAACTGCATTGCAATAGGTGTAAAAAAAAGACAGATTTACAAGGGTGATACCCAACTGACAGATTGTAATTATCAAAGAAAAATTGGACAGACTGGCTTCCTTTCTTTGGGTTGACTCAATAGAACTTTAAAGAACAGATGAGGGCAAATGTTTGTGGTTAATAAAACTTGTTGCATTTCTGCTATGCCAACTTGTGTAACAGAGAAATGGGCCAAGATTTCCAATTTGTGGACCAAGTCTGAAAGTGGGAGAGACTTCAGGAGGGAAACTGAGGCAGGAGCATTCTCTGGATCATTTGGTAATCAGACAGCTGCCAGGCTCTCTGCTGGGATTAGGTGCCACAAGACCATAAGATATAGGAGCAGAATTAGGCCATTTGGCCCATTGAGTCAGCTCCACTATTCGATCATGGCTGATATGTTTCTCAACCCCAATTCTCCTGCCTTTATCCCATAACTCTTGATCCCTTTACTAATCAAGAACCTATTACCTCTGTCTAAAATGCACTCAATGATGTAGCCTCCACAGCCTTCTGCAGCAATGAGTTCCACAGTTTTAACACCCTCTGGCTAAAGAAATTCCTTCTCAACTAAGTCCTAGTCCCTCCTACTAGTGGAAATATCTTCTCTACATTCATTTTATCCCAGCCTGTAGGTACTCTAAGTTTCAATCAGATCCACCCTCATCCTTCTAAACTCCATCAAGTACAGATCCAGAGTCCTCAACCGCTCCTTATATGACAAGCCCTTCATTCCTGGGATCATTCCTGTAAGCTTTCTCTTTGCCCCCTGCAATGCCAGCACATCCTCCCTTTGATATGGGACTAAAACTGCTCACAATATTCCAAATGCAGTCTGACAAGACTCTTACACAGCCTCAGCAGCACATCCCTGCTGTTGTATTCTAGCCCTCTTCAAGTGATTTGCAAACATTGCATTTTCCTTTGAAACTGCCAACTGAACCTGCAAGTTAACCTTAAGAGAATCCTGAACTAAGACTCCTAAGTCCTTTTGTACTTCAGTTTACCATAGACTTTCCCACCCAACTGGAGCTACTGGCCAATCATACACCCAGACCAGAATGCGTCAGTACCATGGTGGAGTCTGTAGCTCCTGCTGGGATACCATCCCTGGACTGCCGGGATAGAGGACCACCTGGAGGAAATGTAAATGTTGTTTGGAGGGAAAAGGGTTTCAGGTGTCGTTTTAGGTTATAGGGAGAGGGTGGAAGGCTGGAGTCGGGCAGGGACAGTGCTCAGCAGCCATTTCCCTGCCCAGAACCAATCCCTCTTGAGCACAGTTTGGTGCAGATCGATGGGGCGTGCGCCCACAAATAGAGAGCCTGCCTGCACTAATTTACCAGTTGGAGAGGCCAACTCTCTCATGCCCAGTCTGAAACAAAAATAGTTGCAGCCCAGGTGGCAGGATGAGGCCCTGAAATGGATGTTAATTGACCACTTGAGGACTTCCATTGGCGGCAGGACAGGAAGGCCAAACCATGGGCCTTTCCACTAAACCTAATTTCTGTGGTGGCAGGAAAATGCTGTGCATCTCCTGATGCCACCCTGCCTGACAATCTTCCCTTCCTACCATCTTTCCTGCTGCTTTCAGGAGGGGAAACTTACGCCCACAGTCTTGATATTCTGCCAAGTTTAGGTAATACAGGCAATGGCAGCCACACCCAATCCTACTCTTGGCCTCTTTGTCATCTGGTTAACAAGTGCCCACCGTGTAGTTGGGTTAGCTTGCAAGAATTTCTCATGTCAGTTTTTGGGTGCTGTTTGACTCGGTGACAAACTGACTTGGGCGTAATATACATTTAAGGATTTAGTAATCTCGTGTCCTTTGGAAAGGGTGAGTTTTAATGAATCATTAAGAGTCTGTGTGCAAGTTAATATTGTGTCAGGGCACTTCCAAGTTGGAGATTTAGTCTTTCAACTGCTGTCCCGAGGCCAGTCAATGCTCTCAGGATCCATTGACCTCTGGAGTCTGACTCAATGCTGTTTTCTCTTTTATTAACCGCACGTTTGCAGTGATTGGTCTGTCTAGTGAGTGGTGCTATTCAACACCATTGAATTATTTATGCTCCTGCCCTTTTGTGTCAGAGCTTTTAGCATCTAATTGACAAAATAATTCTTGTTCTCTGAATCAGAAGGTTGTGTATTCAGGTTCCACTCTAGAGACTTGGGTTACAGAAGTCAAATCTGACACTTCCAGTGCAGTTCCAAGGGTTGTATTCTCCCTCAGTACTGCAGTTTGCAGTGCTATATTTCAGATATGATGTCACACTGAGGCCTAGCTTTCTTCAAGGCCCCAAGAGACAACTCTGTTTCCACACAATGAAACACTTGATTAATAAATCACCAATCATTATGATGTCCAAAATTCCTTTGACATAAAAGTTCAACAATCGGCGGTAAATATATCATGGGAACAATAAATCCCAAAAACCTGACAAAACAATTTGTGGAAAGTGGAAAGATTATACAAACTTAATTATTTCTGAGCTTTTTCCAGAACTTGTTCCATAATCAACGACTGTTAGTGACCAATGAGATTTTCCTGTCCATGTCTTTTGTAATTTGATATTTTACGTTGAAGGGAGACATCCTTTTCATGTAATTTCTCTGTCTGTTTGCATTCTTAATGAACTCTTAACATTGAAACGTGAGATGGTGCAGTTTGGTTAGAAGAATAACGAGGTTACATCCTCAAGATTATTGTCATCTGTCTGAGAATTTGGGAATCACTTCTGATAATTGTTGTGACCTTCTGTCCTGAGCCTTCATGTGACTGCCAGCCAATTCTCAAACCCCAAGATTTTTGAGCATGTGAAGCAGGTAGTGGGATCTGAAGTGATCTTTGGAATATAACTGTCTAAATGACAGAGAAAGGGATGGAAGAATAGAATGGGAGGAGATTTGTGAAGAGTGTGAACTCTAGCATGGACTATTTGGTCAAATGGTCCATGCCCAGTCTGGAAATGCTTTGCAAACAGGTGGCCATTTAGCTCATCTTGTCTATGTTGACTGTTATGATCCCAGACTAGAACAGCAATTTTATCTCATGATCTCAGACAAGACCACCCAATTATACCGGTTTCTGGTTAGGGACTAATAACCTTTATTTTTAAAGTAGACAATGTGTGAGTTTCAAGGGAATACAGTAACCAGTTTCCACAGTTTTGAACAAAAAGTACTTCACTATAAAAAAAGAACAGTGATACAATCTACAATAGTGTACAGTTTATTTCTAAAGTGCAGAATTAACATGCAGTAAACATGGGTAGTACACTGTAATTGAACACAACACACATCAAATGATGAATTCACACTGAACAGATCCCACAGATTTCTGAGCAACTCCCATCAGACCTTATAGGTGGGATGTGGATAGGTGGATGCAGGTAGGGGGTTATTGTGGTTGGTCAGTGGGAAGGGTGAAGCGGATAGGTGAGTAGGAAGATGGACAGGTTGGGGGTGGAGAGATTTTGAACCTGGTGAAGTCAATATTCGGGCCATTGGATTGTAAGCTCCCAAGGCGAAGTTTGAGGTTTGTTCTTCCAGTTTGCGTTTGGCCTCATTCTGACAGTGGAGGAGGTCAAGGATGGACACGTCACCAGGGGAGGGGGAGGGGGAGTTAAAG
Organism: Rhincodon typus; assembly: GCF_021869965.1. Lineage (NCBI taxonomy): Eukaryota > Metazoa > Chordata > Chondrichthyes > Orectolobiformes > Rhincodontidae > Rhincodon > Rhincodon typus. Next base: position 35,458,617 of record NC_063335.1, read on the forward strand.
TGAATGGCAACCAGAAGATCAGGTTGGTCGGTGCGTGAAGAGTGCAGATGCTCTGCAAACTGGTCCCCGAGTCTGTGTTTGGTCTCCCCGATACAGAGCAGACCACATCAGGAGCAACGGATATAGTAGATGAGGTTAGATGAAGTGCGGATGAATCTCTGCCGGATTTGGAAGGATTGTTTGGGGCCTTGGATGGAGGTGAGAGGGGAGGTGTAGGAGCAGGTGTTGCACCTTCTGCGATTGCAGGGAAAGGTACTGGGTGTGGTGGAGAGGATGGTGGGGAGTGTGGAGCAGACAAGGGAGTCACGGAGTGAACGGTCCCTGCACAAGGGAATTTTAAAGGAAACATGTCCCTCAGTAAACAGTCCTGTTGAAAATAAAGACCAGTAAGGATGCCACTGACTGCAGCAAACAGTAGAAGAGATCATTGGGACATTACTTGAGTTGTACTCTAGGAGAATACTCATCGAAGAAGCTCTAGCCTGCGTTCATTATTGCAAATTGAACCCATAGTAGAGGAATTTAGCAAAACTCCAGCCATTGGCAAAGCTCCAGGTGCTGATACCATACCATTTGATGTAATCAATCATGGGAAACCAGCTATCTTGCAGTGCTTGCACAAACTTCTCTGTCTCTGCTGGAGGAAGGGACCTGAACCCTAGGAAATGCATGATGCAAAGAGTGTGACCCGTTACAAGAATCAGGATGGCAGCTTCGTGTGCAACAACTTTGAGACATCTTCCCAATCAGCAATGCGGCAATAGCAATTGTCTATGTTACCCTTGCAGGCCTGCAGATCATGGCTGAACACACTTACCTTGGATCACAGGGTGGTTTCAGAACAGGATGATATTCTCCACCCAGTAACTTCAAGAGAAAAAGGAGACCAACATATATTGCTTTCATCAAACTCACCAAACCATTCAATCATGTGAGACCGTCTGTTTCAAGCTGTTGGTGAAGTTTGGCTGCCCTCTGAAGCTGCTCAATGTGATCTCATCTTTCCATGAACCCGGGTGGATAAGGTCAGCTACAATGGGACTATATCAGACCCCTTTGTGATCTGCAGCGGGGAGCACTCGGAATCAGAGGTTTCATGCTGCAGAAAGAAGTCATTCGGCTCATTATGCTGTGCCTGCACTTTTAGGCATATTCTTTTTTTTGCTATCGTATGTCTTTAGTTCATTTACAGAGAATGTCTAGTTACACAGCAGAATGGAAGGAAAACTGTCAGATCCAAAACAAAGGTGCACCAAGTCTTCATCAAAGAGTTGCCCTATACTGATAATGCTGCACTAGCATTCCACATTAAGGAACACCTTCAGCAGCAAATAGATAGACTCTGTCACACCTGTAAAGAGTTTAGTTGACCAGCAGAATCATGGGTACAAATGTCATGGTGCAGGATATTGCCGTACCATCATCTATTAACCTTGACAATGTGATGGTGGAGATTGTTCACAATTATAGCTTCACAATCATCAGCAATCTGTCACTAAATGCTGAACTTAACATAAAAGCTGCAGCTGTAATGGCCAAGCTGAGTAACTGGTGTAGACCAACAGTAACCTGACTGAGAACACCAAACTGTGAGTCTACCAAGCGTGAGTCTTCATTGCACTGTTGTACAGTGGTGAATCCTGGGTAGCATAGGATAGGCAGGGAAAAAGGCTCCAACATATCCTCTGCATCAGTTGCCAGTTGAACCTCAGCAGCGCAGGTCCTGGAGAATGTACGGTGCATTAACCACTGGCTTATGATCACCTGTTATTATCCAGTTGCACTTTCATCTTCATAGTGCAGCAAATTCAACTCAATGGACTAATTTTGTTTACGTTACTTTTGACAATTGATGATGTCTGAGAGAAGGTTGTCTGCTGGTCCTTTCAACTAGGTGATAGCACTTAGCAATGGTCGCAAGGGTTGAATGGACTGTGGGAGCAAACTTTTCGAAAGGAAATAACTTGTTAATTATGTTTGGTTTTCTGATTGTTGTACGAGCTGCATGTTGAAGCAAGTCTTGTTCTTGCTTCCTGTCAAATAGAAGCTGTGGCAGGTCAGGAACCCTTTCAGTGGCAAAGACCAGCAAGGCCACGTGTATTGTTTAAACTGCAATTTCCCAGTTTCCATGCCTTACAGGGGCCACCTCCTCAAAAGTTAGTGCTTGCTTTATTCAGAGTTACTGCAAAATAATAATACATGAAAGAAAAATAACATGTTCTGAGGGTGATTTCTCATTGCTTTCAAACATTGGCAATCAAAAAACTAACTTTGCCCGATCAACTGGGGCATTACCCCCCACAGCAATTCTTTATTTTGCTTCCAGAAAAGACTAGATTTGCCAATCAGTTACCAGAACTACTGCATCCTCCTTTAAAAGGATCTTACAAGGTTTAAAATAAGATAAAAGTCCCTAACACAGACCCAAAATATGATATCCATCCTTAATTTTCTGGTAGTAGCATACAGTAATTTAGATGCAACAGTGGGTTTGGGAATTTGGGAATAACATCTGGACTCTATAGCCACTTAGGGACCAGCATGCAGGATTCACAGCTCGCTCCATTTCCTGGTTGTTAGTTTTCATTGACTGGAAAATTGGCAGGGCTGCAGATTGATGTACTGATTTCTGTGGAGATCTTCCAATCTGCCCTCCTATCAGGTCCAGTTAGTTCTAAATCCTTGTACCCTTAGCATACAGCAACTCTGAGACTGCAGTGCAAGTTCACAGCTAACAGTGAAGATTTGGATGGAGGCTATTAATTACATTCATCGAACTTCAGTCTTAACTGGTAAACTTTGAGCATTTCGAAAACGTAGGCAAAGAAAGGGTATTTTTCTCCAAGCTGGACTTTAAGTGCCCAGGCAGTCCACTGGACATCATTTTAATATCCAGATTAAAAAGTAAAGGTTAAGTCTCCATAGTCCTAGCAGACCATAGGGCTGCTCTTTCATTAGAGAGAGACAGACTGGTGGTAGTTTAACCTGAGGGTAATCATTTCCTCAAGTGAGGGAGAGAAGGAGAAGGGGAGTCCTTCATGGTAACTTCAGCCGGTGTGGGAATTGAACCCATACTGTCGCCGTTACACTGCATTGCAAACCAGCCACCCAGCCTCCTCAGTGGAACCACTAGATAGTCACAGTTAAACAGCACTGTTTTTATTCATTCACACGATGTAGGTGTCACTGCCAAGGTCAGCATTTATTGCCCTCAAGCCACTTATCAACTTTCTAGGCTGTTTCAGAGTGCGGGTAATACTGAACCACATTACTGAGAATCTGGAAGCAAGTGGAAGCTATACCAGGCAAGGAGGACAGGTTTCTGTCTCTTAAGGACATTCGTGAACGAGATGACTTTTTAGTCATGTCAGCTTTTTATTCTAGATTTTCTACAATAACTATTTGATTAAAATTCCTCACCTGTGATGGGTTTTGAAGTTGTCACTCCTGATGATTGGTCTGGGTCACTAGATTACTTGACCATGAGCATATAGCCCGTGCTAATTCATGGCAGCATCTAGTTAGTTCGTAAGTAATTCCTGAATTTGTGACTCGAAACAGGAATCCATTGTGTGTGTCAGTCATTTTTTGTGATTTGAATCCTGAATTAGCTTTTAAACCCTTGCTTATTCTAACTGATCAAAATCATTTTCAGGGGCTTTTTTTGTGTTTTTTTCAAACCACTTAGCCTAATATAACATAAGGTGTCAAATGTTATATAATCATAGAAGCCCTATCGTGTGGAAGCAGGCCATTCGGCCCAATGAGTCCACATCAACCCTCTGAAGAGCTTCCTACCTGAACCTACCCCCCTATCCTATTCTTGTAACCCTGCATTTCCCTTGGCTAATCCACCCAGCCTGCATATCCCTGGGCCCTATGGGCAATTTAGCATGGCCAATCCTCCTAACCTGCACATCTTTGGACTGTGGGAGGAAACCGGAGCACCAGAGAAAATCAGGTCACCTCATCAGATCATCTCTCAGATACCTCCTCTCAATGCTGATGAGCCTAGGCTTCTGCAGTTTTTCCCCATTATGCAGACCTTTAAACATTAAAGGACCATTTTGTGTCTCGACTCTGCACAGCTTTAAATATTTGACTGTCTCCATCAAAATGGCAGCCTTCAGGGCATGAATGGTAGCTGTACAGTATGATTATGAGTTTTTCAAATTTATATACAACTTAACTCTCTCAATGAGCTGTCTGTATTCTGAATCTCCCACTGGTCTTGCCAACCTATGTAGGCATCCAATTGAACGCTGCTCGACTTTAAAAATCTCACGCTTCTATCCAATTAGTCCCACTCCACTCCCCTGTTCTTTCCCCATTGCCTCACAAATGTTTCCCTTTCAAATATTTATTTTTGAAAGATGCTGTTGAATCTGCTCATGTCTTTCATGATTAAAACTTAACATGTTTTGATAGAAGTCATCTCATCACCAATCCTCCTTCCCCACCCACAACCTCGTGGCATCACTTTTTTTGCCAGTTGGCTTAAAGATTTATTGAATTACATTGCTTAGGGGGAGCTTTGAAAATATATGGATCAGAGGATTTGGAAAGAAGGCAGCTTAAATACCTATTGTCCTAATGGCTTAAGTTTATCCATCTGATTGTTGGCAGCCTGAGTTTTGGAACTGGAGTATTGACCCTGGCGGATGTTCCAGGTCAGGCTCATCAAAACGTTTGTGATGAACTCACAGTGTTTGTGTTGCCTCAGCTAGACAGGGAGGTGAAACAATGTGGTAAATGTGGCTATGCTGTCCTCAGCCCATGCACCACCACCTAACCCATTCCCCTGAGCTGGAAGAACAAACTGCATTCAGGCTCTTCAGCTTTTCAAAGCTGACCTCACCTCGTTTAACCACTCTTTGCTGAGACTTATGGAAGCACCTTGCTTGTTGTAAAGTCATCATTTAATTGAATATACCACCCAGACTTGTGAATTGCATGGCCCAAAAGGTTTGAAATGTGAGATATGCTGGCCAAATGAAATATCAACAGAGAGTGCTTGGAAATTACTGTTGAGTTAGAATGTATGGGGAGAAAACCAAGATAATGTTTCAAGTCAATGTCATGTTTTTCAGAATTTCTTTACATCAGGTGACCAAGCAGCTGTCCAAGCTCACTTCCATGCCAACACTAGCAACATTTTAGGAATATCCAGGAACTAAAGATTAACCTCTAGCACAATGTGACTTTTTAGTCACTGCACTGTTGTAGCAGTGTATGACATCAACAAGATGTAGCAACTCACCCAGACTCCTTAGACAGAAACTTCCAAGCCCATGACCTCAACCACCTAGAAGGGCAGCAGATATATGGGAAAACCAACACTTGCATGTCTTTGTCCAAGACACTCAACATTGTGACTTGGAATTTTACCACCATTCTCTTGTCGTTGAGTCAAAATCCTGGAATCCTAAAATCACTCGGTCAACTTACAGCACATGGACTGCAGTGGTTCAATAAGGCAGCTCACCACCACCTTCTCAAGGGTATTGCGGATGGGCAATAAATACTGGTCTAACCTGCAACACTTACTAAGGATTGGAAAAAAGGTATAAGTGATTGGATCATAAAAAAATAGTTTTCTTTGAGCACTTTTGTTTTTCACTAATTGTGTGGTTTTAGCCTCTTTATCAGAGGAAGGGTGTTCTGGCTATGGACGGAGTGCAACAGGGTTTACTAGACATATTCCTGGAAGGTCAGAATTGACATATGAGAAGAGACTGGATCATTTAGGACTATATTCATTGGAGTTTAAAAGAATGAGGGGGCAGTCTCATAGAGAATGAAAAAATCTGATAGGACTAGACAGGACAAACACAGGAAGCATGCTCCCACTGATCAGGGAGTCCAGAATCAGGGGTCACAGTCTAAGGGTACGGGGCAGGCAATTTAGGACTGAGATGAGGAGAAGTTTCTTTACTCAGAGAATTGTGAGTCTATGTCCACAAAGTGGTTGAGGCCAAAACATTTAATGTGTTCAAGAATGGTTAGATATAGTTCTCCAGGCTACAAGGATCAAATGGTGTGGGGAGAAAGCAGGAACAAGGTACTGAGTTCAATGATCAGCCATGATCACACTGAATGCCAGAGCAGGCTTGAGGGCCTAATGGTCTACTCCTTCTATTTTCCATGTTTTTATGTAATTAAAATTCCAGTGTGTAACAATCAGCGGCTTGGAAAACGTGGAATGAATTTTCATTCTAATAGGCCGTGAGAAGTTGAAACATTGCAAGGATGGGTTTCAAAAGCACGGTAGGTACTTTAACAAAAAGCTCACATTATAAAGAAACTAGCTTTTGTATAGAACCTTTCACAAACCTGGGGCAACACAAATTGCTTTACACCCAATGAAATACTTCTGACCTGTATTTTTGCAAAGTCTTGTGTGTTTTGTTCACGTAGTTGTGCTAGCACATATCTTCAAGACTGTAATCCTCAATGACTTGCCCTTCACATTGTTGCTATCTCGTAGCCCTTAAATAACGCTGGCATCGAAGCTGTTAGTGATTGATAGCTTGTTGTGAAATACTTGGACATTGTTAACTTAGTGTACAGGAAATGTGGTTCATCTACAGGCACAGTGATAGGAGGTGAGTGTTACCTGGAAGCAGGTTGGCCTGGGTTGGTTTGAGTGAATGGCTTTAGTTTTTAGAAATAGTGCACTGGCTTTTTGTTATAGAAAAGTTGAAGATCTTTCAGTCGTTCTGCTAGGGTCAGTAAATGTTCCAGATTTCTCAACAACGTGTGTGTTGATACGTGTTCCCATGTTGCATGCCCCTCTTAGCTAGTTATTGCTGGTGCATCAGCCATCTGTGGCTTGGCTGGGGGCCAGAAGAACTTGATCTTTGTTTAAACAATCCACCACGTGAAGCTGTTTTCTATGCTTATATAATGCATGCTTTCTTCCTGTAAGAGGGAGTGGCATTAATTATTGTATCATCTTTGATCATCTGATTGGATTCCACAGGCTGCTGTTCAGCAATTTTGGATTTTACCAACTTTAGCAGCTTTACCTCTTGTCCTCAAACCTCCAGGAACATACATATATTAGAAAGGGTAATATGTTTGTGTCAAAAGAAATCACTGGGTTAAAAGCTGCATATTCCAAGGCCTCCTTCTGTTCTTACAGTGATGCCGCCCAGGATAAAAATGGTCTATATCTGTTGCCTATAAAGGAAAAACTCAGAGGACATGCATTTCTCTAGTGTCTTTCATGACCTCAGAGTGGGTGTCTCAGCACTTTACAACATTGACTACTGCATCTGCTAGGAATGTAAAAAGCAATCCAGCCAGCTCTTGCACAGCAGGATCCCACAATGGGTTAATACAGGTAGTATAGTTCATATCGATAGTTTATAAAATTCATTAACTTTATTATTAAGAAGTCTTAATATGGATAACATTGTAATATTACTATTGATTGACTAGGGAAGTAAATAGAGTTAATACTGTTGACAATAGAGATCACTTAATGGTATAAATAGGACATACGGCGACTTATAATGTAAATTAGATTCTTAAAAGGAAATTAAAGTTAATCCTACCAGAGGAAATAAAACGAACAAACAGATCTTCTTAAAATGTATTATATTTTTACTTGTTTTGGAATCTACCAGTCTAATGTTTGCTTCTGGCATGGTTTAGGCAGGGAGTTTGGTGCTCTTTCCGTTAGAGCTTAGCTAACATACTTTTTTTCTAAATGACTCTCTGGTTATATCTGCCTCTTGAGCATGCTTGACACTCAGTTACATTAAGGGGCTGTTCTCTATTTTAACTCCATCTACTGACAGCACGATGGCTCAGTGGTTAGCACTCCTGCCTCACAGTGCCAGGGACCTGGGTTTGATTCCACCTCAGATGACTGTCTGTGTGGAGTTTGCACATTCTCCCCGTGTCTGTGTGGGTTTCCTCCCGGTGCTCTGGTTTCTTCCCACAGCCCAAAGATGTGCAGGCTAGGTAGATTGGCCATGCTAAATTGCCCATAGTGTTCAGGGATGTGTAGGTTAGGTGTGTTAGTCATGGGAAATGCAGGGTTAGAGGGAAAGGGTAGGAGAATGGGTCTGGGTGGGAAGCTCTTCGGAGGGTCAGTGTGGACTTGTTGGGCGAAATGGCTTGTTTCCACATGGTATGGACTCTATGATACCTGCATTGGTTCTATTACCCTTACCAACAAATACCTAGCATCTAATTTTTACAAATACTGTAGTTTCTTGGTAGAGTGGAACTTGAACATGTCTATGCTTTCAAAGCTTTTCAATTAGCACTCATCAGTACAGACACAAGAGTATCACATTTCAAAGGGAACAACAATTTAGACAACATGAGAAAAAGGAACAACAATTTAGACAACATGAGAAAAAGTGCACTGTTGGTTGGCAAGTGGACTGTTATTCAGGTGTTGTGATGGAGAATGTACCAAGGAACAGTTATCCCTCAAACGTTTGTTTAAATTCAAGAAAGACTAGTTGACTCAGTATGAGGTGTTGACTTGGGGAATGCACCAGTTGTCATTGACGCTTTTGAGCAAATGAAAAAGCATAATGCTTGTTGGATGTGTTCATTCTTTTCTTTTGTAGTGCCATATTTGCAAACAGAAAACTTGAGAGGGATAATCATTCCCTAGTCTACTTCTCATGGCAAAACATCGACAATTGGTCCACTTGCCAACCAATCGGTGCCTTTTTCCCATGCAACATGAAATGTACTGCCCTTTGAAATTTGGAATTCTTGCATCTGACCTGATGAGTGCAAACAAAAATCTTCCAAAAAGCTGTCTCTTTTTCAGCAATATCAGTTTGAAAAGGGCAATCGACCAGCTGCTTCAACAACTTTTTGGGGAGGGTTTTCTGGATTTCCACTATCCTTTGTGTGCAGAAGTGCTTCCTGACATCACGGTGGAATAGTCTAGGTTTGAATTTTAATATTGGCCCCCTTTGTTCTGGACTTCCATACCAGAGGAAGGAGTTTCACCTCATCCTACCAAGTCTTACAATCGTTTTGACCAAAGCAGTTAGATTCCTTTACAACAAGGTGCAGGGCTGGATGAACACAGCAGGCCAAGCAGCATCATAAGAGCAGAAAGGCTGACGTTTCGGGCCTAGACCCTTCATCAGAAAAGGGGGAGGGGAAGGGGGTTCTGAAATAAATAGGGAGAGAGTGGGAGGCGGATAGAAAATGGATAGAGGAGAGGATAGGTGGAGAGGAAACAAACAGGTCGAAGAGGCGGGGATGGGGCCAGTAAAGGTGAGTGTAGGTGGGGAGTTAGGGAGGGGATAGGTCAGTCCAGGGAGGACGGACAGGTCAAGGGGGCAGGATGAGGTTAGTAGGTAGGAGATGGGGGTGCGGCTTGAGGTGGGAGGAGGGGATAGGTGGGAGGAAGAACAGGTTAGGGAGGCGGGGACGAGCTGGACTGGTTTTGGGACGTGGTAGGGGGAGGGGAGATTTTGAAGCTTGTGAAATCCACATTGATGCCATTGGGCTGCAGGGTTCCCAAGCGGAATATGAGTTGCTGTTCCTGCAACCTTCGGGTGGCATCGTTGTGGCACTGCAGGAGGCCCAGGATGGACATGTCGTCTGAGGAATGGGAGGGGGAGTTGAAATGGTTCGCGACTGGGAGGTGCAGTTGTTTATTGCGAACCGAGCGTAGGTGTTCTGCAAAGCGGTCCCCGAGCCTCCGCTTGGTTTCCCCGATGTAGAGGAAGCCACACCGGGTACAGCGGATGCAGTATACCGCATTGGCAGATGTGCAGGTGAACATCTGCTTGATGTGGAAAGTCTTGTTGGGGCCTGGGATGGGGGTGAGGGAGGAGGTATGGGGGCAGGTGTAGCACTTCCTGCGGTTGCAGGGAAAAGTGCCGGGTGTGGTGGAGCTGGAGGGGAGTGTGGAGCGGACAAGGGAGTCACGGAGAGAGTGGTCCCTCTGGAAAGCAGATAAGGATGGGGAGGGAAAGATGTCTTTGGTGGTGGGGTCGGATTGCAGATGGCGGAAGTGTCGGAGGATGATGCGTTGGATCCGGAGGTTGGTGGGGCGGTACGTGAGGACGAGGGGGATTCTTTTTTGGTTCTTATTGCGTGGACAGGGTGTGAGGGATGAGTTGTGGGAGATGTGGGAGACACGGTTGAGGGACATATTCCGCTTGGGGCCACCCGAAGGTTGCAGGAACAGCAACTCATATTCCGCTTGGGAACCCTGCAGCCCAATGGTATCAATGTGGATTTCACAAGCTTCAAAATCTCCCCTCCCCCTACCGCATCCCAAAACCAGCCCAGCTCGTCCCCGCCTCCCTAACCTGTTCTTCCTCCCACCTATCCCCTCCTCCCACCTCAAGCCGCACCCCCATCTCCTACCGACTAACCTCATCCCGCCCCCTTGACCTGTCCATCCTCCCTGGACTGACCTATCCCCTCCCTAACTCCCCACCTACACTCACCTTTACTGGCCCCATCCCCGCCCCTTCGACCTGTTTGTTTCCTCTCCACCTACCCTCTCCTCTATCCATCTTCTATCCGCCTCCCACTCTCTCCCTATTTATTTCAGAACCCCCTTCCCCTCCCCCTTTTCTAATGAAGGGTCTAGGCCCGAAACGTCAGCCTTTCTGCTCCTATGATGCTGCTTGGCCTGCTGTGTTCATCTAGCCCTGCACCTTGTTGTCTCGGATTCTCCAGCATCTGCAGTTCCTACTATCTTAGATTCCTTTACTCTTCTATACTCTTATTCAAAGATATTCTCTTCATTGTAAGGGCTTACGCTGCAAAAGTTCAAATACTGTTGTGCGAAGAAAGGAGTTTATGGAGATTGAACAATTTTTCAGTCGGCATATTGCTAACAACAATTGATCACATTTAAAAATGAAATGTTGATGAAATTCAATTATTATATGGACTTAGTTTATCTTCTACTTCTGCCACATAACTTTTGTTCTAATATTTTGTTCATACTTTTTAAAATATATTGAAGATTTTGTTCATTTAGTATAATCTTGTTTTACATCCTCAGATCCTTTTTTTTGTTGTTTTTTGCAGCTATTCACAGATCTATCATATCTGCCTGCATGTTTATTGTGCTCATTACATCAAGATCAATCACTTACTCTTTTTCCCTTGATCTTTTGTGATAATATGTCTGATTCCTTTCTTCCTTTCATTTATGTCCTTTTCATCTTGTATCTCAGCTGTGCTAATGACTTTGATTCCAGTTGCAGGAAACTTGCGAGCTGCTACATGCTCTTTTTTCCAATTCCCACTGTTCCACTACATAATAATTGTGTTCAAGAAAATTAAAAGCTTGAAATAAAACACTAAATGAAATCTGAAAGATTTTTGGAAGTTCTGAAGAAGGGGCACTGGATCTGAGACGTTAATTCTGCTTTCTCTCCATTGATGCTGCCAAACCTGCTGAGTTTCTCCAGCCATTTCTGTTTCTTTTTGTGATGTCCAGCATCCATTGTTCTTTGTTTTATTTTACAACTAAAATCTATTCAAGGACTGAGTTAGAGTTTCTGTCAGTTTGTTGTCTTCGCGCTGGGAACAAAGACAAAGGAGCCTGGCTTGCCTTTCTCTAGAATAGAGAAAGCAGAGGGGTGACTTTTAAAAATTATGAAAGAGTTTGATAGGATAAATGTAGAGATGTTTCCATTTGTAGTGAAGTCCAAAACTAAAGGCCACAAATTTAAGATAGTCATAAATAAATCCACAGGGAATTCAGACAAAGCTCTTTGCCTAGAAGTGGTAAGTTTGTTGAACCTGCTGACACAGAGTAATAGTATGGATGCTTCTAATAGGAAACTAGATAAATGAAAGAGCAGGTAATAGTGGATTGTACTGCTTGCTGGGGTGAGATGAAGAGGGATTGGAGTAGGTTTTTGTGGATGTCAAACTCCTTCATCGTTTTACCTTCAACATTACCTTCTCTGGACAAAAGATGCCCAGCCTGTTTTATCTTTTCTGATACCAGATTGTGTTTTTTTTATTAGTTTTAATCGATTTGAGCACAAATTCCAAAAGATTGAACAAGTGAAGTTTAAGCATCTTTTGACTTTAATTAGTTAATAGGAAAATGACGCCATTCAGTTATGTATTGACTTTAGTGAGATATGTGGGATAGAATTTCCTGTTGTTAACCTTCCTGCGAGCTTAGTTTCCAAAGGAGCAGATTACATTATTTATAAAAGGATGTTTTAGTTAAAACCATGTCTCACTAAATGATTAAACCAACAATGAAGTGAAATAACTATCTCCAGGGAACCAGAATACAAATCGGTAAGAGTTATTTTAATGTTTAGATCTCTGGTCAGATCCCATCAGGAGTAAATATATCCAGACTTGGGCACTGCATCTCAGGAAGGATATGTTGGCTTGCAAGAAGATGTGGTGCAGATTCCTTCGAACATTATGTAGACTAAAAGGGTTAAATAACAATTTACATTCCCTTGAGTATAGGAGATTAAAGAGTGATCGATCCATTTGAGTATTTAAGATGATTAAAGGAACAGAGTTTCTCCCTAATTACCTCTGGTATGGGGAATCCAGAACAAGCACTGATTAACCTTAGAATTAGGGCTAGGTTGTTCAGGTATGATGTCAGGAAGCACTTTTCGACATAAAGGATCTGGAAATCTTTCCCCCTAAACAGCTGTTGAGGCTGGAAGCTCGATCTTAAATTTCAGAATTGATTGCGAAACCTTTTGTTGAGTAAGGGTATTCAGGGCTAGGGAACCAAGGTGATTAGTGTTAAGTTACAGATCGGCCATGATCTAATTGAATGGATGGAACAGACTTTAGGTGCTCGATGACCACCTCCTCTTCCTACATTTTTGAATTCAGCTCCTTAAACTTCACAGTTGTGAAATGTGCAAGTTGGTAACTGTGTACAGGCCAGTGTTTGTGTGAGAGGTTAACTGTGTGTATATTATAAACTTCAATAGTTTAGCGTTAGCAAAATACAGGTTGCAGCTTAAACACTCTGTTTTAATTTAGCTGAATATTGATAACTGCGATCATTTTGTTTGCAGACTGACTCCCAGCTGGGTTAAGTAGAAACACTTTAGCTTCAAAATAAGTAATAAAATGACACAGAGTAACTCTTTAGATCAATGAATCCTAAGCTGTTTTCGAATGCAATTTTATTTTAACACTCGAAAATTAATGACACACCCAAAAGCATGATGACAATAAAGCAGTGCAGTACCAATGAAGATATAGTTAATAAAGTTTGTGTATTGTGGATCAACACATATATATATATATATATATCATTTGAAAATCTGTGATGCTTTGTAGACTGGGCTGCCAGAAGTCATAAAACTAAAGCCTATCTTCATTGCTACAACACAGAACAGTCTCTATGCAGATGCAAAATTAGGTCACAACGTACCTGATTGGAGCCAACGCCAATTGAAAATGAGAGTTTCTTTTTACGTTTTCTAATCAACCTGTTCAGAGATGTTACAACATACCTCTGGAGCAGGTGGGACTTGAACCCTTAAATTGAGAGCTTATCATGTGATTGGTTACTTCCCAATTGCTGGGACAACACAAGAGGAAATAGCAAGAACTGCAGATGCTGGACTCAGAGTCAATACAGTGTGGAACTGGAGGAACACAGCAGGTCAGGCAGCATCAGAGGAACAGGAGAGTTAATGTTTTGGGCCTAGACCCTTCATCAACACAAGAGGAGTTGAGGATTGACAAGCTGTTATATCTCGCGATTGCATTCGCTGTTTTCTTTGACCCCAGTCAGGGTTACGACCCACCATTTGCGAACTGCTGATTTACACTGCTTTTACACTGTTTACATTTTGAGCTGCTTGATCCACAAAGGAGGCTGTAAATAATTCTGGGAGAAGGAGCCAGGAAATGCTAGAGAGTTAAAATCAATGTCTCATTCCTGTGTAACTATGCTGAGCCCTCACCCCACAAGCAGATTTCCCACTGGAATCTCCTGACTCCACCCTATGACACTCCGCTCCCAGGCTGATCTTGTCTCCAACCTGTACACCTGACCTAATCCCCTGACCTCCCAGGTTACCTGTTTAATCTGACCAACTGCACGCCTGACCCATGTGAGTCACCCCCACCAACTATTCCCTCTCCCACGGATCCAAATTGACTGCCCCTTTCTCCAAACTCACCTGACATTCCATGATTTACCCATTTCCCTCAAACACTTGTCTTCACTTTATACCTTAGAGAGGTGATGGCCTAGTGGTATTATTGCTGGACTGTTAATCCAGAGACTTCGGTAATGTTTGAATCCTGCCATTGTAGGTGATGGAATTTGAATTCAATAAAAGTCTGGAATTAACAGTCTAATGATGACCAGGAATCAATTGTTGTTGATCTGAAAAATCCATCTGGTTCACAAATGTCCTTCAGGGAAGGAAACTGCCATCCTTACATGGTCTGGACTACATGTGACTCCAGACCTGCACGTACGTGGTTTACTCTTAAACTGGACAATTAGGGATGGGCAATAAATGATGGCCTAGCCAGCAAAGCCCTCATCCTGTGAACTGAATTTTAAAACAAAGCTTCTCAAAGAGGGTTGGGGACGTTTCAGTTCTTCAGTTACTGGAATAGCCCATATTGCAAAAAGGGAGCATCACATCTGCAAAAATTCTCTGTGAGGATTGAGAACCCACTTAGTGAGTTTTGCAGGATTCTCCGCTGAAAAGTGAGCATGAAGAATCTTTGGTAAGTAACTGTGTAATCTTTCTTTAATCAGGGTAAGCTTCTACCGCTTTGTCTTGGAAATCGAGATTCCAACCCAGATCGGAAGAAATTAGTGCTTGAAATTTTCTTGGGCCACTTGATGATCCAACCAATATCAACAGGCATAAATGTCTCAGCAGTTGATCAGATGGGGTGGGGTGTTCAGGTGATTCACTATCAGCCAGAAGTAACCTCTCTCTGCTTAAAATGTATGTAGGGGAAGCTGGGACAGATTAGTTCACTGACTTGTTGAAGAAAGCCATGATCAAGGAACAGTGAGGGTATTTGAACTGCAGATCTGCAGACCATTAGCAGCAGGAGATCTGCAACAAATGTATCCAGATTTTCCATTCATAGTTCACCGTACAGCAATTGTTTGAACAGAAGGCAAGACCCAAAGAACTAATGACTGTAACTGCAAAAGTTATCAACCAACAACAATCACAGATTAAAGCAGTGATTCATTCAAATTATTTTAATGTGGCCTTTAGTCAGTGTTCCGCAATAATGAAGTTTATGTGGTTTCATGTTCACGTTACCTACTCTAAAACTATACCTCCAGGATATTGAAGTAAAATATATATTGTGTTCATGAAAAGAACAATGAGTTTGTTTTCTTAGCCAGTTTGTTTCTTTTTGCTTAGTTGATCCATTCAGAGATTTTACTTGCCTTTTTAAGCATTTAGTTTAAGCATTACACAAAGTTATTATTTTTTTTCTGAGTATTTTTTCCTGCGATCAGAATCTTCATGCATTTTACTTCCAAATCCCAAGGTCACTCTGTTCAATTACAGTGCCACAAGCGATAACGGGAGTGAGATTACAACAGGCTTAAGGATGGAACCTGGACCTCTTCAACATTGCTTAGGGCTACACCAGTTTATTGTATTTACTTCCTGCCCATTCAAGACTTTAATTCTTCTTAAAGTTGATTAGTTCAGCAGATTGTGGCTTTGAGCCCTATGTATTGACATGGAAAGTTTACAATCCCAAAAGAAGGACTTGCATTTATATAGTGCCTTAACAACCTCAGGACACCTTAGAGTACTTTACAGCCAGTAAAGAACTTCTGAATTGTTGTCACTGTTGTAATGTAGGGAATGTTGTAACCAATTTATGCGCAGCAACGTGAAATGACCAGGTGATCTATCTTTTTGATTTTTGTTAAGGGATAAATATTGGCCAGGATAACGCTTCCCGCGTTTGTTTGAGAATGTGCCTTTGAATTGTTTGCATTCACCTGAGAGGACAGTCAGGGCCCTTGTCTTTAATATCTCACATGACGGGCTGCCCCTCTGACAGTCCAGCTCTCCCTCACTACTCCACTGGGAGTGTTACCCTGGATTTTGTGCCTAAGTCTCTGAAATAGGACTCAAATCCATTATCTTCTGAAGCAAGAGTGCTGTTCATACAAGCTCAACTGACACACGAGTGCAGTAACCCAGAGTATTTCTCTGTCAACGGCATTAAGAGACTGATTTTCTTCAGGTATGTTTTTCTCATCACAACCTAAAAATGGCAACAAAAGGCAATAAGTATTCTGGAATGGAGTGAAAATGAATCATTGCCTCTAAATTTGCATGTAGGATTTCCAGTTGTGTCCTTGTTTGAGAAAAATCATCAATTTCAGTAACGTTTTTGCAGCAAACTTATATTGGCAGACAGAGATAAGCATTTGTGAAGTTCAATGGAAAGAATTAGGAATGCAAGTGTATTTCTGGGGATTTTATCCATAACCCCTTGTTTCCAGCTGTCCCACCCAGCCAATTTACATTTTTTCCCCTAACCTCCAACAGTTTAGTAACTAATATATTGAAGTAATTCAATGGAATGCTACTTCCTTTTTTCAAAAGATGTCCTTAAAGCAAAATAATGTGTAGCTGTTGCCAAACATGAAGTTGCAGAGCCACGGAAGCAAATTTAAGCTCCGAAATAGAATGAATTGAGGATTCACAAGACCAAGACCAAAATGCTCAGTTTTGTTGTTAGTGGATTGGGCTGACCCCCCTTTGCATCAGAACATTGTGGGTTCACTGTTTTGAAGAAGAGCAGGTGTCTTGGTGTCCTGTCCAATATTTATCCCCTAACCAACAAGGAAAAACAGATCATCACATAGTCTGTGGGATCTTCCTGTGTGTAAATTGTTTGCTGAGTTACTATATTCCAAAAATACTTCCTTGGCTGTGAGATGTCAAATAGTGATAGTGAAAGGTACTCTAGAAATGTAAGCCTTCCCTTCTGATTTCTGTCCTGTGAGTGTGATATTTAACCAAAGTCACTAGCCTTTCAGATGAACAATGACAATCCAATTCATTGTCGTAGTGTCCTGGCCAGCAATGTCCCTCATTCGGCACCCTTAAAAAGCAAGTTAATCGATCAGCCATCTCTGGACTGTTTGCTGGCTTCTTGTCCACAATCTCTTGACTTCAAAAATCTATGTGAAGCGCTTTTCAAACTGTCAGGGATGTTGTTCCCTGGAGTAGGACTTGAAGCTACAGCTTCCTGTTCTGCTGCCCTTTAGTAATTTCTCCTGATTTCTATTCTCATTGAAATGAAGACCACTGGAGGGTTTTGCAATGTATCCAATGTAATTAGTTTTACATTATTGCAAAGTCTAAATAGGAAAGAAATCCAACTCCCAACTTACTTTCCCATTGGCGTGGTTGAGCAGAATTCTTACACAAATGCTTGGTGAGATTGAATAGAGCCAGGACAGATTGGAATGGATGTTAGTGACCTGCTGGAGGCCAGGGCTAACTTGGACTGGAGAGTTTGTGATGTTGTCAAGGCTAAAGGAAGACTGCTGAGGGTAGCAGGAAAGATATACACAATAGCTCCAGTAAATTGTAACATGATTGCTTAAATTGAAAGTAATGACCTCCAAGAAAGCTTAGGTTTTGTCTACCGTGATATCTGGCTTGTGTGACATGTGGGTCAGGCTGCCTGGCCTAGACTATCTGAACTCGGGTATGCAGGCCATAGGTTGTGCCTGCTGACAAACCCAAATATATTCTGCTTGCCTCACCCCCAAAATTGCAGACAGGTGGGAGGAAGTGCAAACCATTGAATGATAGATTACTGAAGCCACTGCATGGGTTTGTAACTTCGTGTCTAAGTTGTTGAAATTGTTATATTCTTTTGACAGGTGAATCATATTTTTAGAGGGGATAAGTGAGCAAGGTGAGGAAACATCAGGGCAGGTCCAAATACAGAGAACCCCATAGAACTTACAGTGAAAACAGTCCATTCAGCCCGTTTGTTCACACTGCCATTCATGCTCCACATAAAACTTCTCCCACCCTTCTTCAGTTCACCCTATCCTTCTATTCGTTTCTCCCTGATATTTAAAATTGGGACTGCTCTGGGGAGCTAGATAATCCTTTCCATTAGTGGCCATGCATTCAACTACCCAGGTCCTCACTCTGGGATTTCCTCCTCAAATGTCTGAACCTCTCTAATTTTATTTACTCTTTTAACACTCTCCTTAAAATCTACCTTTTTGATCATGGATTTCAGTATCCCCCAAATACACTGATGTCATATTTTGCTTAATAATGCTCTTGTAAACTTCCTTGGGATGTTTTATTACTTTAAAGTTGCTTGATAAAAGCAAGGTGCTTTACAAAATATAAGTACTTTAGAAATATAAATTAAATCTCTCTATTCTATCTCCGCCTCAACCATTCCCTTTGGCAGCAAATTCCATAATCTCAGCACTTTCTGTAAAAAGGTTTCTCCTGAATTCCTTTTTGGATTTATTAGTGGCTATGATATAGAATCATAGAATCATACGGCATGGAAACAGACTCTTCAGTCCAACTCGTCCAAGCCAACCAAGTTTCCCAAACTAAACTAATCCCACTTGCCTACATTTGGCCCATGTCCCTCTAAATCTTTCCTATTCATGTACCTGTCCAAATGTCTTTTAAATGTTGTTATTGTACATGCATCTACCACTTCCTCTGGCAGCTTGTTCCACATACGAACCACCCTCTGTGTGGAAAAAAAATGCCCCTCAGGTCCCTTATAAATCTTTAAATCTTTTTCCTCTCACCTTAGAAAATATCCCCCCTAGTTTTGAACTCACCCACCCGAGGGAAAAGACCCTTGCTATTCACTTTATCTATGCCCCTCATGATTTTATAAACCTCTATAAGGTCACCCCTCAACCTCCTGTGCTCCAGGGAAAAACATCCAAACCTACCCAGACTCTTCAACTAAATTAAACCCTCCACTCCCAGCAACATCCTTGGAAATCTTTTCTGAACCCTCTCCAATTGCCTCCTCCACAAGTGTCAATATCTTCTCTGTCTCTTCCATATTAAACCTCTTTATATTCTTCAGGGCTGCTGTCTGCTCACCCTTCAGTTCCAAGCTGTTTCAATCTCCAGGAGTTCTTTTTTTCCGGATGCGCAACTGGGTAGATTACTTCAGTGCAATGTGGTTCTTAATTGATGAGAAATACTTTGTGATGTGAATATTGAATCAAGAAAGGGGTACAAAACAGAAAATAATCCATTTGAAAAGAGACTTAAAGAATCAAGACTTAAGCAATTATTGAGGGAGGAACAATGAAGGTAAATGATGCAAAGACCCAGTAAACAACTCAACAAATTTAACTTATTTTAAAAATGTACACAAGAAATTATCGAAGGAATGAGAGAGAACCTCGAGAAGAAAGATCTTTTCCATGTAGATTTCAGCAATGAAATACAAAAATCATTCTGAAAAAAATCTGGATTAAATATCTATAGTTTGATTGAAAATAGCTTTGAACTGTCTTTGAAAATTATATTCACAATTTTAACAATTCATGCAATCATGCCTTGAAATGATCTTAAAACTTGTAATACTATATATGTAAAGAATTCGATGAATATGGGTTATGTTTTTGTTAAATAATGATTACATCTTGTAATCCCCTAGTGTTCCTTGTCTGTTTTTATAAAGTATTCATAAATACTAAATAAGTTAGAGTGAACTTCTTAGGGAACATTCATTATGGAATGTAACATCAGTTAGATCCAAAACATATGTTTTATGGTAGAGTTTATCAAAGCAATTAACAGTTTATGTGCTGCATCTCTGTCCAATGTGACCATTCACGGGTCACTGCCTTGACTGAGCTACAAAGAGGCTATGAGTGAAATTGGCCAGATGTTTACTTACATGTGAGAGAACATCTGGCTAATTTCACTTCCATTAAAGGAGCAACTTCATCAAAAGAATGTAATTTTAATATTGTTTAGGGAGATGGAAAACATCATTTGTCATGTTTAATGTCAAGCATAACAATGCATTTTATAACGCTACTAAAAGCAAGATTTGAATATATTTAAAATACCTTTCACCACCTATGGGCAAACAAAAACAAGATGAGTTCACGATCTGGTTTCAGAGTGAGTTGATGGTGCAGTGGTGTCTGGTCTAGTAGTCTAGTCTGCGAGCAAATGTTCTGAGGATGGAGGCTCAATTCCCACCACAACAGCTAGTCTCAGTCATAGTGACTGTGACAGCAATCAAAAATCGTTGCAAAAAATCTTCTTGATCACTAATGTCCTTTAGGGAAGGAAAGCTAAATCCTTATGGGGTCAAGTCTACATGTGGGTTCAGATACACAGCAATGCATCCTGGCCTTGCCAGTGACACCCATATCCCAGGAAGGAGTTTGTATTCCAAACCTTCCACGACCTCATTCTTCCCTATCTTTGAAACTTCCTCCAGTCTTACAATGCACCAATATCAAAAAGATCACAAAAGATGGCAAAGCAGGTGGTAAGAACAATTAAAAGAAAAGAACGGAAAAGAATGGAAAGAACTCTGCAAAGGATATCAAAATCAACATGAAAATTGTTATAATTGTATTCAGGACAGGAGGCTGGTCAGGTACAAATAGGACCTCTTAAACCCTAAGCAGTAACATTGAAAATACGTCCAAGAAACTTACTGAATAACTGCTTTGGGTCACTACCTACAATAGGGGGAAGAGGTCAACATTCTGGGCATGCCAATGAAACTAATCCTGAATCAAGGACTCAACAAAATTAATGCAAGCAGGATAATAGTACTGGCATATATAATGACACGATTTCTTAGGATGAGAATTTTCTTTAATCCCAGGGTTTTAAACGAAGTAGATGGGAACAAAGCTGACACTCTGACTATAATCTTCCAAAGTTCTCTTGATTTGCAAAATTTTCTTTTAGATTTGGAAAATACACTTCCCTCTCTGCTGTTTAAAATGGTGCAAGAGGGAAACCAGGAATTATAGTCCAGCTAACTGTAGTCTGGATTGTGGGAAGAAGGTTGTTGACACCTATGTGAGCAAACATTAGCAACCTTTATAAACTATAACTGTATATAAAGGATGGTAAGAGATCTCTGAAACCCTACACACTTAGTTCCCATGTGATCTGACAGAATAGTGCTCAGAAGCTATGACTGGAGTAAAGATAAGACTTTCCTCCACATTAACCGAATAACTCTTGTCAGAAAATTGCTGAAGTCTATGACAAATGATAGAGTGAAAATTTAGAGTATCTTAAGTTCTCAGCTGACCAGGGAAAGGTAGCATGCATCTGTAAAGTATAGGTCATTCTTGATGTACCTTGAATTAAACCTTTTGAAGAGGTGATTGAAGTGATGAACAGGAGAATGTATATGAGTTATTTATATGGACTTCCAGAAGATAACCATCCTCATCAACTGTTGGTTTATGGAATTGAAGGTAAAAGATTAACTTGGTTAGAAAATTGGCAGAAGAACAGGAAACACAGGAAGGATAAATGGCAGGTATTCTAATTGTCAGGTTGTAATTGTTTATATTCCATGAAAACTGGTGTTGTGGCCTCAACTATTCACTATGATTAATGCAGACAGATTATAGGATGGAAAATCACATACCTAAGATTGCCGATGGCACAAAGGTAGATGGTACTGTTAGCAGTACAAGTGTAAAATTACAGAGATATTGATAGGTTAAATGCAAAACAGTGGCAAATGGATTTTATTGTGGCAAACTTGAGATCGTCCACTTTGCACCGAAATTGGGCAGAAAAGGGTTCTTTGTAAATGGTGACAGGCTAGAAACAGTGAATGTCCTAAGAACTTGGGAATCCGTGTACACAGATCATTAAAGTACTATGGGAAGGTTCAGAAAATAACCAAAAGGTCAATGGAATGGTGGCCTTTATATCTAGAAGACTAGAATACGAGGGATTGGAAGTTATTCTACAACTATATAAAATTCTGGAGTACTGTAAACTGTTCTTGGCAGCAATCTTAGGAAAGGATAAATTGGTCTTGAAGAGAGTACAGTGCAGGTTTACCAACATGATATCTGGACTTCAAGGATTAAGTTACAAGAGTAGATTCCACAAAATAGTGTTGTACTCCTTCTGAATTTCGACAGTTATGGGGTGATTCAGTCAGAGTTTTCAAGTCATTAAGGGGACAGATTTGGTGGCTAGAGGGAAACAATTTCTGTTAGCTGGTGAGTCTGGTCCTAAGGGTTATAGTTTAAGCGTTAAAGCTAAACTTGAACAAAAAGTTAGAAAACACTGCGTGCACAAAAGGTGGCAAAAGGTTGGAGCAGTGATTGATACTAGATGAGTTGTTAATCTTAAATCAAGTTTGCTGGATTTTAGTTAACAAGTGTAATTAAGTAATGGAGTCAAGTCAAGTATATGGAGTTGGGTCACAGGTCAACCTTGAACTCATTAAATGGGGGAAATAGATACAAGAAGTTAAACAGCTTTCTTCTGTTCCATTGCTCTTCTGCATATTTCTCGGCATCTCTAGGACATCCCTGATTTTAACTCCTCCACCACTCATGGCCATGTCTTCAGTTGCCAAGATACTAAGGTGTGGAATTCCTTTTTTAAACCTCCTTAGCTTTCTACCTCAGTTTTCTCTAACTTGGTCCTTAAAAACATACCTCTTTGATTAGCTGTCCAAATACCTTTTTCTGTATTTTTATATCAAATTTTGTCCTTCATTTTAGGAAACAGGAGAAGGAATAGTCCATTCAGCCCTTTGAGTCAGCTCTACCATTTAACTAGATCATCTATGTCACTGCATTTTCCTGCACTATCCCTATATCTCTCGAAATATTTAATAACTACAAATCTATTGACCTCTCTCTTGGACATGCTTGGTGAATTGAGTCTCCATGGCTCTCTGGGTCAGAGCGTTCGAATCATTCTCCACCCTGTCAGAGAAAGTATACCTCCTCAACTCAGACCTAAATGGTCTAACCCTCCTGTGCAGCTCCTTGTGACCTTTTATTGTGTTAAGGTACTATATAAATATAAGATGAGAAGGACACTTTATTAAAGGAGGCTATATGTGAATATGACTATGTGCCATCCTGACTTTAATGCTCCATTTACTCATTTCTTCATTTGTTTGTCAGAAACAGCTCCACTTACAGACCCCAAACTATCATCTTATATTTTCTGTGACTATTTTATTCACTGGTCTTCACACTTGACCAAACCTCCTCAACACAACAAGCAAGAGCAGAGCTTCAAACTGCAGCAATTACTGTGTGAACAATCTGCGTGTAGACATTCCTGAACTGAGAACTCAAATCGCCCATGATTTCTTTCATTGAATGATGAAACAGACTTGAGGGGCTAAATGGCCTTCCCCGTTCCTATCCCATTACACCAGATGTGGCTGTATGGGACTTGTGCTAACCTTGAAACACTCACTGAGCTATAACATCATGTTATGTTTAGAATATGTTTGATCAGGTAATACATAAGTTTATCAAATTTGTTGCATTTTCTTTCAGATCTCCATTGGCTGCCTCTAGGATCCTATACATAGGGAGAGAGAAAGCAAACACAATTAAACTGCATTGGTCGACTGACAACAAGAGACAAAAATTGTGATAGCTCAGATGTGCAAATAGGTGAAGATCATGGCTTTTAGAGTAAATTGATGAAGCACAATTTTACAAGTAATGGTATGGCTCAGCTTCTGAATTGTGTCTTTCATCAATCCCTAAGGGGAAATAAAAGACTGAAAAGTAATGGCCTTGTTAAATAGGAACTTGAGAAGACATATCTTCCTCTGCAAGGAAATAAGGAGGCATTTTAGAATTTACCGATCTCTGAAACGAGAATATATGTAATGTACAGTTACAGACGCCATGAAATATTTGGTGATTTTGATTAATCATTCACTCACCTAGATTATGCCAGGAGTCCAAATCATTACATTGTTACTGCAGTTATAATATTTTTTATATTTTTAACTGTTGAACTATAGACACACTATCTGCAACAGCAATTTTTTTCTTGTCTGAAGTTTAGTGATTTTTGACATGAACAACAAAGTAGTCCTCCAGCTTTATTGACTTTGTATTATTTGAACATATTTCTATAAACTGGCTGTATATAATTCTGCATTGTATAGTTCTTCCTGCCTTTTGTATTGACATTAAATTAAAGTTTTGATTGCCTCTAGCCTCTTAGGAGGTGGTTGTCCTGTCTTTTGTTATTTTTAATTATAGATGGTAATCATCTAAACTTATTATCCTTGAAATTAATGAAGCACAAAACTTTGGAGTAGGACGTATGTCAGATGCGTGGTTATACTTCTGATCAATTTGAACTCTGCTTTGTACACCAGCTAGTTAACACATATTTGCCTTATTCTGCTCATCTGCACATCAGGGGCTAATATCTCAATCATGGGGTATATTTAAGGATTGATCAATGTTGATTTCGGAATGATCACTGATTTAGTGTTTTCTATGTTTCAGTTGCAGGCACCCAGTTTATGTGCAAGACTCCGGCTATTGCAGATATCGTGGTCCTTGTGGATGGTTCCTGGAGCATTGGCCGACTTAATTTCCGCCTTGTCCGGCTGTTTTTGGAGAACTTGGTTAGTGCTTTCAATGTAGACTCTGACAAAACAAGAATAGGTGAGTTTATCTTCTGGCAACGGCATGAAAATAGCAGGATACCTTTGTTTTTCTGTGTTTAAAGACTGCGCAGATTCCCTTGATTATATGGGATCGCAGAATAGAAAGTAGCCTGTTCAATCAGCCATTGCTGATACTGTCATCCACCACCTGATTCCTCGCCCCAGCCTGAACTCAACACTCCTGATCCTGTTCCCCTCTTCTTAGAGCTTGTCTCACTAATTTTGGATGGAGACTTATAGGGGTTTTGGGATTTCTTTGCATAGTAGTAAAAGTCGGAAAGTACCTCATTCATGAGTTTGCTAGCTAGGTGGCCAAAGTGATGACTGCAGATTTTACGATGCCCCCCACCAATCTGCCCAATCGAGTTTCGACCTTGAAAGCTTCACTCATTGTTAAAAAGGATACCACTTTCTCACACTTGCCATTCATTTGTCTCTCTCTCTTTCTCCCTGGGCTTTGTGGTGGAATTTTTTGTTTTGAAAATCACTTGGGTTAGCAGAATAGAAGTGTGCAACCAGAGCAAGTTAAGTGCAGAACTCTTGATCAACTCTGGTTCCAGTTACGATGAAGCTGGTGAAGTATCAGTGTTGAACACACGCCCTGATGAGCAGGAATTTGGACAGAGCAAGAGCTTGGGAATGGTCTCCTAGACAAATTTACTGTAGGACATGTATTAGCGTGGGGAATAAGATGGAAATATTAACTGCATTTAAATTTCAGCAGATGTTGTGGTGGATTTTGAGCCCATGCTCTCAGCTTTAACCTAGGGCTTTGAACCGCAGTCCAGCAATGTTGTCATGAGGCCATTGTCTCCCTTTTATAATCCATGAACCTTCCTTCACATTTTCAACAGATGCACTAATAAATCACAGTTTGTTGAATTAGCACAACATCCACAAACATTCACTCCCTCCACCACCATTGCTTTGTATCAGCAACATGTCATATCTACAAGATATCATGTAGAGATTTAACAAGCTCCTTCGACAGCACCTTCCAAACACGTTACCACAACTATTTGGAAGGGCAGGGGCAGCAGACACAAGGAAAAACCACCAGCTGCAAGCTCCCCCCAAGCCATTCACTACACTAGACTTAAAAATATATCACTGTTCCTTCAGTGTCACTGAGTCAAAATCTTGGAACAACTCCCCCCTCACTAACCACCACCACCACCAACAGCAATTTTGGGTCTGCCTACAGCAAATAACTGCAGCTGTTCAAGAAGACAGCTCACCCCTATTTCCTCAAGTGTAGCTAGGGATGGATAACAAATATTCTCTCAGCCAGCGATACCCATATCCCCTAAAAAAAATCAGTACTTTCTCATGGTTGTTCATGTATCTAATGAACAAACTCATCCATGGCCTCTGCTTGGAACCTTAGCTCAGGTTGAAGCTGTGTTCTTACAGCATGGAAGACAAATTTTCTAGCACTTCAATTTACCAGCACATTATTATCCCAGCCTACTGAATGTATACTCTATATTGTACTATATTATAAGCACTCCATTGTAAAGTTGTGATATTTGAAGGGAATTCACCCTTTTATAGAATTTCACAGGCGAGGAGAAAACAATTTGGCTCATTGTGCTTGGGCCAATTCTTTAAAAGAATTATACAATTAGCCCCTCTCTCCCTGATCTTCTGTCTGTACCAATGCTAATTTCCCCAATTCCTTTCTGGAAGTTACTATTGGATCTGCTGCTCCTGCTCTTTCAGGCAGAGCCTTCCAAATCATGACTACTAGCTATATTTTGTTTTAAAAAAAAGAAATCTCAATTCCCCTCTGATATTTCCAGCAAGTATCTTAGCTAGTCATAGAGTCAGAGAGATGTACAACATGGAGACAGACCCTTCGGTCCAACTCATCCATGCTGACCCAATATCCTATGTTAATCTGGTCCTATTTGCAGCCATTTGGCCCATATGCCTCTAAACCTTTCCTATTGATATATCCATCCAGATGCCTTTGAAATATTGTAATTGTACTACCCTCCATCACTTCCTCTGGTAGTTCAGTCCATACATGCACCAAATTATCAGCCCTCCTGTTCATGGAAACAGTTTCTCTGTATTTATTCCATCAAATTTCTAAATCATTTTAGCCTTATCTGCTCTGAGGAGAACAATCACAGCCTCTCCAATCTCTTGACATAACTGAAGTCCCTCATCCCTCAATAAACTAATCTTGGTTAAGATATCAATAAGCTCAATAATAGTTTCAGAACAGTTCAGATTTGCTGTTCCTGATCATACCCAGTTCTATCTGCTTAAGTTTGTTGTTAGCGTTGGCCTTAGAATTGAACTGTGCTGTATTAATTCCTGCTGTTAGATGGTTCACTGATAATATGCTAAAATGATAAGAATGGTATTGGGTAAAAAAAACAAAAATAAGTTAAGCTTTTTTTAACTGAAGGACTGAGACACTGATGTTTTTACTTTGTGCTTTAAGACATTGCGGTTTTTTTTTGGTTATGGAAAGGCAACATATTTTAAATGACATGGGAAATGTTTAACCTTTGTGAAAATTACTGTATTAGGACATGATTGGCACTGGTCTGCAGAAATGCTTTTAGCAGATTACACTTTTTCAGATTTTACAGGAGTGATCTTGTAGAATTGCTGACAGGTTTGATGGAGATAAATCAAATGGGTAACGATTTCTATTCATAAAAAGACTGAACTGTTTCATTTCAAAATGATTGGGTGATTACTCTTTAGTGCACAATAGTGTTCATTCAAAGATGTCACAAACTAATACATTGTTGCATTGCACAAACATGTAACGCTTTTTGAACTAGTCATCCATTTGTTTCAGGATTGGCACAGTACAGTGGAGACCCAAGGATAGAATGGCATCTGAACCAACACAGCACAAAGGAAGCTGTACTGGATGCTGCCAGAAATCTTCCATATAAGGGCGGGAACACTCTTACAGGTATTGTGAAATGTATAAAATGCCATTTTTAAACAAAAACCATGAAAGCTAGAAATACAGATCAGCCAGCATCAGGGGGTTGAGCACAAACCTCACACTATTCTCCCAGAGCAGCACAGAGGGAGTGGTAAACAGTTGGAGGTGCCATTTTTTTGGATGAGATGTTACACTAAGGCCTAGTTTGCTCTCTTGGGTTGATGTAAAGTATCCTGCTGCTGCTCGTTTGAAGAAATGCAAAAGAGCTCAGTCCAGTATTCTGGTCAATGTTTATCCCTCAACAAGCATCACTAAAAGCAAATTATCTGGTTATTTATATGGTTGCTGTTTGTGGAAGCTTGCTATATGCAGATTGGCTGATGCTTTTCTCACAGCAGTAACTGCACTTCAGAAAATACTTCATTGGCTGTAGCGTGTTTTGAGATATCCTGAGGTTATGAAAGGCGCTATAGAAATACAAGTCTTTTCTCTTATAATGAGATCATCGAGGGAAGTCTGAGAGCTATTTATTAGGAACAAAGAAGGAGTTGAGAAAATTGACATAATGGGTTCCCAAGGAATTTAACAGCCCACGGATGCAAACTTTCAGTATGCTGCAGAGAATGCTGTAAAGACCCTGAGATAGTATAAGTAGGTGTTCTGCCATTCTGAGTCAATTTGCTGTTGTACTGATTGTAATAAAGGGTTACTGTTAAGTTGATATTTGGACCTTGCCTCATTGATTCGAAAATGAGTTGAGCTAGCAGGTCAGAACTTCAACAAAACGTCAGTGATATTAATGCAGGGGTCTCTTCGCTCCTCCACTTGCGACCTTTAACTCATCCACAGCTGTTCCTTCAGCTGCCTGGATCCTAAGCTCTGGAATTCCCTCCCTAAACCTCTTCACTGAGACATTCCTTTAATGTTTCTCTTTGACCAAACTTATGGGCAATGGGCCTCATATCATATGGAATTCTGATAGATAACCATCTTGTGAAGTATCTTGGGAAGTTTTTGCTATGTTAAAGGCATTAGAAAGTGCACATTGTTGTTAACAACACACGAAGACGCATTGTCTGCAGCATTGGTATAGTCATTAAAATAGTGGAAAAGGAGTCTTTCATTGTGCTGAGAATTCGACCCATTTCAAAGACTAGGTTAATATCTGGTTTGATGAAACTACTTAGTAAATGGCCTAACTGGCATCTCATAGACTTGGGAGGGAAGGAGGATGGTGATGGTGGTGAGGGTATGGTGGGCTCATCTGTTTGGTAAGCTCAGACTAGACCTCTCGGGCGTCTCTTCAAATAGTATCGATTTGATGGTGAGTTGTATAAATCCCACTTCTAGACTTCATTTGTCATTGACATGAGGAGCTGCCCTGTTTGGGTTAAACAGGAATCAGTTATTTCTTATTTGGGGCCTAAGGCCACCACTACATGTTTATGAAATCTCCTCATCCAGACCACTGCCTCCGTTAACCCCATACAGATAGCTGTCTCTTACGGATTATAGAGTTGAAGTGATGGTGTTTTATTTCTGCAGTGCTACATGAGCACATGCCAGTCATATGCTCAGTGCGGAGGCTCCATTCATTAGCTACCACTCCACCTGTGCCAGCAGCTTCCCTGGTGAGGACAGAGGGCATTCTGTCTCATGTGAATGCTGACTACCAGCCCCACCACTGAAAGGCTGAGGGCATCGATTGCTGCTTTTAAATTAAAACTAATCGATGTGAAATAAAGATGGGGCAGTCTGTGTTTGTGTGTGTGTGTGCTGGTGCTGAGGTCACTGTGGTAACACAAAGCAGCACATATATGGCCACATACTGAAACCTAACACTGCCAGCTGATATCACTGACCCCCAAAAGCATATGGGCTGGCAGCCATTTTGGCATTTGGAGTAATTACTCCATATTTATGTATACTATGTACAAGAGGATCTCGCAGACATCTCTGTTCTAAGCTGCATTAATTCCAACCTTCTAGCAGAGTCCCTGCCACATAAATATTGACATCATAGTATACCTCAGAGGCTTATTCACATACTCATTTAACCCCATCTACAGAGACGGGCTCAAAGGCAGCATGCTGAACATTCTGTATCATTACTGCAATTGATAGACTAGTTCAGAGTTTATAAACCAACACTTTTCTTGGTCTGACCGCATTTAAGTAAAATAAACAAAGTATTGCAATTACTTGGCAGCATTTAGCATTTCGAGTCAAATCTGACTTTTAAATAACTGCATTGAGCTCTAAATAGTGAACCTCAGGAAGAACATGTTGGCTTTAGATTCACTTGGATGATAAAAAAAAGGGTTCATTATGAGGGCAAACTGCATAGATTTGGCTTTTATTTCCTCAAGTTTAAAAGACTGTGGTATAATCTAACCAAGGTCTTTAAGATTAGAAACTGAAAAATCTAAAATTAGTGCTAGATCATTCAGGCGAGATATCAGGAAGCACTTGTTCAGACAAAGTGTATTAGACTGTGGACACTGGGGATTAGTTCAAATTTTCAAGACTGAAATGGAATTTATTTTTGGGTAACAGAATCATGGGGAATGGGACAAAAGGAGTTTAGGTGATGAGAGACCATGACCTGATTGAATGGTGGGCCAGTCTCGAGGGGAGGCTGAATGGACTTTTGCTGTTGTAATGCCCCTGCAACCAGTCCTCCAGCAGAATATTGCAGTGTGACCTTAAACAGTGATGCGCCTTCTGAAACTATTCACGGGATCCCTGTAAACTGTTGCACATTATTTCTACTGCTGATTAAGCCTTAGCACATACCACTAAGGTGAGAGGGGAGACACTTAAAAAATATATGAGGGGTAAATGTTTTACACAAAGAGTGGTTTGCATGTGAAATGACCTTCCTGAGGAAGTGGTAGATGTGGGCACCATTACAACGTTTAAAAGACATTTGGATATGTACATGAATGAGAAAGGTTTGGAGGGATATGGGCCAGGAACAGGCAGGTGGGCCTACTTTAGTTTGGGGTTATGTTCAGCACAGACTGGTTGGGCTCAAGGGTCTATTTTCTATGCTGTATGAGTCTATGAGTCTACACCAGATTAAGGTTTTATGTGGAGGCCTCAGAAAAATATGCACACTCTCTGCATTAATTGCTGGAACTGGAAAGTGGTGAGACTCATGATGGAACAGCCCTTGAGCAAGTCCACTCACCAGTTTAAATGCCTTCAGGATGAATTGTGTGTTGTGGGCTGGAGGCAGATTATACCACTATAAGCAGAGTCGCAGTGTAAAGCTGGTGTATTTGAAAGCTCTGAGATGAAGATTCCTCGCTGTCCTCCTCCTTCAATGTTCACCAAAGTAGCTTTAATATTATCTACACACCAAAAGATTTTCCCTAGCACTTCAAATATTTTCAAAATAATTTCTTTTAAAAATGTCGGAACTAACAGGAAAAAGAAATCAAATAGGTCAAAGGAGTGGTAAAAGTTGGCAACGATTCTTCAGATGGGTATTTATGTCCTAAACTGATCTGAGCAGTTGCCAAAATATTTTATGGAACATGTCCAAACACATTAATATAGCAGCCTCTGGATTAAGGTTACAATTATTTTTTGCTTCCTTATCGTGTAGTACTAAAATACTCCCCGAAGAAAGAGCATAAATAAAATCTGTTTTTGCTCAGAACTACAAAGTTTAATCTCCGTCTAGCTGGAGTTGGGTAATTGGGTAATTTATGGATGTTGATATGAAGAATTATTCTTTGCTTAATTGTACTGGTGGGGCTCTTTGCTGAAAATTATACTGAAAGAACAGAAGAGTTGCATTCCTAAAGCATCTTTAGTGACTTTGGGATGTGGGATGTCCCAGAGCACTTCACAGCCAATGTGGTACATTTGAAATGTAGACAACATGTCCATGTACGAAATATGCAGCTGATTAGAGCTTATCAAGTTCTCATAAACAGAAAAGTTGAAAATGACCAAGTAGTCCATGTTAATCATGTTGATTGAGTGAGAAATATTGGCCAGGACACCTGAGAGAACCCACTTCTTTGAAGTAGTGCCATAGGATCCTTAGCATGAGGGTGCAATTGGGCCTCAGTTTAATATCTCACCTGAAAGATAGTACAGCAATCTCTTGTTCATGAATGTTAAGAAAAAAAATCAGTTCAAAGCTTTAATATGAGCTGTCAGGTACTCAGGCCTGTGTGTTATGTCAGGTTTGGACTGGTTCACTTAATCCCTCTGTGGAAATTTTCAGCTGTAGGAGAGAGGAGAATATAAGAACAAGGGAATAGCTTGAGTTGTCCTGGCTCATGTCTTATCAGATCACCACAATGCTGTGACATCAACAGTTTGAATTAACAGCCTAAAAATGGCTGATCTCACCATCAAAATTGGTAACCCTTGCAAAATGTGGAACAAAATATCTAATCAGGTCAAACCTTGGTTCTGTGGTAGCACTTTGGGTCTGTGGCTGAGGGGTCAAGTCTCCCTCCAAACACTTGGCTATCTAATCTAACCTGGCATTGAAGGGCTGTCTGAGCTGTTATCTTTAGGATTGCATGTTAAAGTGAGTCCTGCCCCTTGGGTAAATGAAAGAACTCTCATAGTGCTCTTCAGAGAAGACCAAGAGCTTTCTCTGAATCTCCTGGCCGACATTTTGAAACTCAAACCAAACAGATTACCCAGTTATATGTTTAATTCCTGCTTTTGGAAACTTGCTGTTTGCAAATTGGCCACAGTGTTGGCAGCTCCTGAGGTTGTAACAGGTGCTAACGTTTGAACTACACACTTGTTCCCATTCTCACTATCCATGATATTTCTCTGGCCATTAATGGAGTGAAAGTTCGGTACAACTATGAAATGAATTTCTCTCTTTTATTCTTGTATGCAATATTTTATGTTCATTATCAAGTGGAAAATAATGCCTTTTCCTGAAGTTTAATCGTTTGCTCTATAGAATGCATTTTCCACCTTGAAAAGACTTCTGTGAACACCACAAAGGCATATGCACCACCTCATTCCATAGCATTCTTCATTTCTTCAGGACAGAACATTAGTCCTGGCAGAGTCAGGTGGAATCTTTATCAGATCACCTTGCGTAGAATTTCCAGGATAAAAACAGGCCAATCAGCCCAACTCGTATATACTGTTCTCCGCACAAGCCTCATGTCACCCTATCGGTGTATCCTTCTATTTTATTCCCCTACACATACTTCATCCAATTTCTCTTTAAATACATTCTTGCCATTCCCTACAATTGCTCCAACATTCTCCCTACTCCCTGGGTAAAGACATTTCTCCTGAATTCCTTGCTGGATTTATTTTAGTGACTAACATTTGCTTATGGCCTGTCATTCTAGACAAACCTACAAGGGGAGATATTTTTCTATGTTGAATTTTCTATGTTGATATGTTGAATTAGATCAGAGTAGATTTTGAGATTTACAAGTGTTTTATTGAAAATCTACAGTTTAGAAAAAACACCAGTTTCCACATTTCCCATCTGGACGCCTTCCTGTCCAGATGTCAGATTTCCCACCATGGAAGAAGCCAGCTCTTTTCTTTTAAAATATACCCAGTTAAAACAAAAAACTGTACACCAGGGGCACTGTAGAACTAATCGAATACCAAAGGAAAGAACAAATGGATCTAAATCAAAATATCATGAGAGGGGGAGAAACCAGCTGTTAAATGCAAGGTCCAGGGAGCATCGGCTGCTCTCAAATAACTTTGGAGCTGTTCTGGTTTACCCTTAAATGGACATGAATTTCTTACTACTGACATTGTCTACCACATCAAATCCTCTAAATTGTGTTAAAAAACACTCTATCTGGCTCACTCCTCAGCTTCCTCTTTCCCAGCATATTTAGCCCTCTCAATTAGGGGCATTATTCTTGTAAATCTTTCTCATTTTCCCATGCTCTACACATGATTTTGTGATATCATAGAATTATTAGAATCCCTACTGTGTGGAAACAGGCCATTCGGCCCAATGAGTCCACATGAACCCTTTGAACAGCATCCCACCCCCCATCCTATCCCTGTAACCCTGCATTTCCCATGGCTAACCTACCTAGCCTGCACATCCTTGGACTGTTGGAGCAACCTGGAGCACCCGGAGGAAACCCACACAGACACGGGGAGAATGTGCAAACTCCACACAGACAGTCACCTGAGGCTGGAATTGAACCTGGGTCCCTGGCAGTATGAGGCAGCAGTCCTAACCACTAAGTGAGTCACTGTGCTACCCCTCTAAATTGGAGACCCAAATTATTTAAAGTGCTCTAAATGTTATCTAACCAAGGTTCAATTCTGATTAGCATAATCTCTCTGCCTTTCAAACCATCCCTCTGGAAATGAACCTCAGACCCTGGGTCATTGGACTGGAAACTTTGACTGTTTCTCTCTCCACAGATGCTGCCTGACCTGCTGAGTCTCTCTGGCAAGTTCTGTTTATAAATTGGTCTTTTTAACCTATACTTGACTGACTCTCCTTTGAATATTTGATTCATATCCTTGATTGATATTAGTGACATTCTAACATTCACTCTGGTATGATTTTTGATAATTTTTAGGACTTGCCTTAACATTTATCCTTGAGAATAGCTTCAAGCCTGAAGCTGGAGCTAGACCAGGCGTGCCAAAGATTGGAATCTTGATCACTGATGGGAAGTCTCAGGATGATGTCCTTCCACCAGCCAAAAGCTTACGTGATGCTGGCATTGAGCTCTTCGCTATTGGTACGTCTCTTGTGTAGCTATGAATACCAACTGAGCAACACATTTGAGAAGTGGTTAACTAGATTTTCACCATTGTACTAAGGCAGGTGCTAATGTTCTTGTGAGTTTACTTTACAGATTAAGGAATGGGATTTCTTAGTAAATGCTCTTTAGAGGGAAAGCCGAATAAACTGAAACTTACCTGGTAAAATATTCAAGAGGCACTTGGAAGCTACAGACTGTTGCAAGTCATGACAAAGAGATAGCCTGCAATTTGCCAAGCCCTTGTATAAATTAGTGAAATGTAAAGTTATTCATTTTGGAAGGCAACAGTTTTAAAAAGCAGAGCTTTTTATTTGAATGGTGAGAGCTTGGGAAATATTTCCATTCAATGACATCTGTGTGTCCTTATACATGAACCTGAGAAAGTTAATAGGCAGCAAGCAATTTAGAAGGTAAATGGTCTCTTAAATTTTGTTACAAAGGAGTTGGAGAATAAGAATGAAGAAGTTGTACTACAGTTATACAGGGCATGATAAATCCACAGTGTTTTGGTCTCCTTACCTGAGAAAGGATGTACTTGCTCCTGATGGAATGCAGCAAACCTTCACTAGATTGATTGTTGGAATAAGTGGATTGCACTGATAGGTCTATATTCTCCAGAGTTGAGAAGAATGAGAGATAATCTAATTTAAATATATAAAGCTCTTAAAGGGCTTGACATGGTAGTTACTGGGCAAACATTTTCTCCGGCTGTGAAAGGGTCGGTCATTTATCAATAAAGTGAGAAATTAGTGAATCTTTGGAATTCTATACTTTACGGGTCTGTGGATGCTCAGGCAGCAAATGTGTCTAAGACAGATGTTGTTGACTTTTGGATACTGAAGGAAGTAAAGAATATAGACATTTCAGGAAAATGGAGCTAAGATTGATGATCAGCTGTAACTTTGTTAAATGGCAAAGAATGCTCTAAGGTCAAACAGTCGAGCCGAGTTCCTACGTCTTATGTAAAGGCCATGCCATTCAGTGCAAGTCAATAGTGGACTTTGTAAAAGAAAATGAAGTTGTGCAAAATGTAAACTGTTACCTCAGTGTGCATATTATCCGAGAAACTGCTCTATTTCTGGTTTGAACACTGGCATGGCTCAGAGATAAAATGATTTCTGTGCTGCTGTCTAAATATAGAACTCCACATTTGGGCTCTTCTGGTTTAGACATAGTGTCCCTGTCTTAATACCGTAAGATACCGGAGCGGAATTAGGCTATTAGACTCATTGTGCCATTCAATCAGGCTGATCTATTTCTAAACCTCATACTTCTGCTTTCTCCCAATAACTCTATATCCCTTTACTAATTACGTAGCTATTTATCTCTGTCTTAAAGATACTCAATGACTTGGCGTCCACGGCCATCTGCAATAATGAGTTCCACAGTTTCAAGATTCTCTGGCTGAAGAAATTCCTTCTCATCTTAGTTCTAAAGGGCCGCCCCTTCACTCTGAGGTTGTGCCCCAGGGTCCGAGCCTATGCTTCTAGTGGAAATGTCCAATCCACATCCACTCTGTCCAGGTCTATCAGTGTTTGCAAGTTCAATGCCCCACCCCAACATTCTTCTAAACTTCTTTCATGTACAGGCCCAGAGTCCTCAACTGCTCCTCATATGACAAGCCCTTCATTCCTGGGATCATTCTTGTAAACCTCCTCTGGACCCCCTCCAAGGCCAGCATATCCTTTCTTAGATATGGACCCAAAGCTGCTCACAATATTCCAAATGCAGTCGGACCAGAATCTTACACAGCCTCAGCAGTACATCCCTCCTTTTGTATTCTAACCCTCTCAAAATAAATCCTAACATGACATTTGCATTCCTAACTGCCCACCGAACCTGCATGTTAACCTTAAGCGAATCCTGAACTAGGACTCCCAAGTCTCTTTGTGCTTCAGATTTCCAAAGTGCAGTCACCACTGCTCCCTGACACTCTTGAAGTTCTTGTGTGTTATTGGTGACTTCCACCATGAAGACTGATGCAAAGTACCTAATCAGTTCCCCTATTACCTCTTTGTTCCCCAATACAACTTTTCCAGCCTCATTTTCTAGTAGTCCAATATCCACTCTTTCCCCTATTTTGTATATATTTAAAAAATCTCTTGAAGTCTTCTTCTATTTTACTAGCTAGCTTAGCCTCATATTTCATCTTCTCCCTTTGTGTTTTTAGTTGTCCTCTGCTGGTGTTTAAAGGCTTCCCAATCCTCTGCTTCCCATTCATCTTCACCATATTGTATGCTTTTTCTCTGGCTTTGATGCTGTCCCTGACTTCCCTTGTTGGCCATGGTTTCCTCTTTCTCTCCATTAGTATTTTTCTTCTTCTTTGGGATGGAAATGCCTGCCATTGCTGCTGCACAGTCTTCCCTGCTAGAGTCTCCTTTCAATCAACTCTGGCAAGCTCCTTCCTCATGTCTTTGTAGTATCTTTACTCACTTGTAATACTGTTACATCTGATTCCAGCTCTCCCCTCTCAAACTGCAGGGTGAATTCTATCATATCATGGTCGGTGGACCATGTAGGTTCCTGCACCTTAAGCTCCCTAATA
The DNA here is from genome assembly GCF_021869965.1 of Rhincodon typus. Lineage (NCBI taxonomy): Eukaryota > Metazoa > Chordata > Chondrichthyes > Orectolobiformes > Rhincodontidae > Rhincodon > Rhincodon typus. Next base: position 35,495,491 of record NC_063335.1, read on the forward strand.
AAGTCTGCCTCATTATACATCACCAAATTTCCTATGCCTAGTGGACTTTACCATAAGCTGTTCTAAAAAATAACCATCTCATAGACACTTCACAAATTCCTTTTCTTGGGATCTGCTATCAATCTGATTTTCCCAGTCCACCTGCAAATTGAAGTCTGCCACGGGTAATGTTATTGTCCTTTTTTGCCTTTTCTATCTCCTATTTATTTTCTTCCCCGCATCCTGACAACTGCTAGGAGGCCTGTACATAACTCCGATCAGGCCTTTTTTACTTTGTGGTTGCTCAACTCTACCCACACAGATTCTATGTCTTCTGGCTCTATATCGCTTCTTGCTATTAACTTAATTTCATTTCTTGCTAAAAAGGCAATTCGCCCAAGAGGCTGTCCTTTTGATTGGACATGCATTCTTGGATATTTAGTCCCCAACCCTGAACCCCTTGCAGCCACATCGCTGTGATATCTATAACATCGTACCTGCTAATTTCAATCAGCACTACAAACTCATTTACCTTATTATGTATACTGCGTGCATTTAAGCACAACATCCTCAGTCCTCTGTTGGTTGCCCCGCCTTCTCATAGTTGTCTCGTTATCTGCTGTGCCTCAAGTTAGACTCCTGATCCTTTCCATACCTCTGTCCTATTACTTGTTCTGTAAAATTTAATAACCTCCCCTGAGTCCTCTCCCCACCTTTAACTAGTTTAAAGTCCTGATGACCACTTTACTTAGCCTTTCCGCTGGATCGTAGAGTAGGAGGCCTAGGTTCAAAACTAACATCTCTGAACAGGATGATGAGAAAACATCTTTTTTTTAGATTTCCACATTCTGTAGGAGGTTTACAGTTCATACAATGACCATTTTGAAAATGAGGAAAAAAAAGACAATTGATGCCAGTTTGTTAGTCTCGTTGCTTTTCTCCATTATCAACAGCAAATCATGTCAAATTGAGATAGTAAGAACTGGAGATGCTGGAATCAGAGATAACACAATATGGAGCTGGAGGAATAAAGTAGGCCAGGCAGCATCAGAGGAGCAGGAAAGTTGACGTTTCGGGTTGGGACCCTTCTTCAGAAAAAAAGGTTTTTTTTTGCGGCTCCTCAAGCACATGCTCTCAGCAACGCGCCTCATCTTCTGGCACTACAATCAAGCCTACCCCAGCTCAGAGCCACCCTCTCCCAGACCTGCAAAGAATCATGTCAATTTGTTTGCTCAAGAATTCTTATCTTTTCTGTTAAACAATAGGTGTGAAAAATGCAGACGTGAATGAGCTAAAGGCAATTGCCTCTGAACCTGATGAGACACATGTATACAATGTAGCTGACTTTAATATCATGAACACAATTATTGAAAGCCTCACTCAAACGGTGTGCTCACGTGTGGAAGAGCAAGACAAAGAAATAAAAGGTATGAAACTGTACCTTTGCACTTGGCATCAATGTCATTATGTAATTATGCTGTATACGATATGCCCCTCTTTCTCATGAACTTCTTTATTTTCTCCCTACCTCTCAGCTCAGTACATTTTCTACAGTTTATGCAACATGTGAATCAGTAAACTGTTTGATTTTCCTCATAAAGCACTCAATATAAACTTTACCTCAGTAAGGTTTTTGAAAATTTGTCTTCTTTTTCAAGATTGTTGGAATAGACAATTGGCAGAATTTTTTTAGCAGCTGAAGTAAACTGTTGCATCAGTATAGATGACTGTTTCGTATTAGATGTAAATCTGACAACAAAACCCAAATTAAGTCACGAGTCAGGGCTAATACATTACACTAAGCCTACATGAATTAGGAAAGTTTGATGTCTTTAATTAGGAACTTTTAATGAAGGCTTAAAATTCAGTGGATACATTTAGTTATGCTGTTGTGAAGTGCCTAATTTTTACTTCAAAGGAGGATTGCTTAAACCTGCTTAAGATTTTAAGACTATTTCCCTTGGTCTTGGACTCCCTACTTAGTGGAAATCATTTTTCTATGAGTCTTACCCTTAATAGTCTGAGTAGTTTGATGGAAAGATAGAAGGAATGTTCCTCTTTAGATTAATAAAGGCATAAAATCTTGGTCTTGATTGGGGGAGATTTTGTGTGCTCTGTAGGTACCAAAATGACCAGATTATATATTAATGCCTTTTAACACAATGTTGGACTATAACCTAGTATCGTGTGACTTTGTCTACCCCAGTTCAACACCTGCACCTCCATATCAGAATTATGTGATCAAAATGATGAATTAAAGTAGGCAAAACCTGGGTTAAGTGTTGAAAAGGAGAATACCAAATAGTTGAGAAAATCTGGAACAGCAGGAAATGAAATATGCAGGCAGGAAGTGAAATACATAAATGAAATATTTGAAACAGGGTTGAATTTTTACTTTGGTCTAACTTCATATATCTTCAAGCAAATACTGATTTTTAAAAAAAGTATAATTTATACGTGAACCATCATCTATGGCCAAACAAACATCGTTAGTATGTTAACAGTGCAAGTATGACATTCACTTTCAACATTGTGTTAAAAGGCATTAGTATATAATCTGGTCATTTTGGCACCTACAGAGCACACAAAATCTCCCCCAATCAATACCAAGATTTTATGGCTTTATTAATTTAAAGAGGAACATTCCTTCTATCTTTCCATCCAACTACTCAGACTATTAAGGGTAAGACTCATAGAAAAATGATTTCCACTAAGTAGGGAGTCCAAGACCAAGGGAAATAGTCTAAAAATTAGCACTGGGCCTTTCAGGGGTGAAATTAGAAAAACTTTTGCATGCAAAGTGGGCTGGAAATTTGGAACTGTCTACTGCAAATGGCAATCGGTACTAGATTAATTATTAATTTTGCATCAGAGATTGGTAGATTGTTGTTAGCAAAATGGGGCATAGACAGGTATAAGAAATTAAGACACAGATTACCCATGACATAATTGAATTGAGCGACTGACTGGCTTTGTCCTGTTCTTAGTTTTCTAATTTGGCTTTTTGATAACAATGTCAATAGGCTTTCTGCAAATTTGTGATTCCAAACTAGAGCACCAGGTTTTTATTTTGTCTCCAAATCTTTAGAAGCAACTGGAAGTTTGAGTTCAAACCCAGTGGCACCTGAAAACCTTGTAACAACTGACATAACAGCTCGGAGTTTCCGTGTCAGCTGGTCTCATGCACCCGGAAAAGTGGAAAAGTATCGTGTGGTTTATTACTCTACCACAGCAGGTCAGCCTGAAGAGGTACGTCAGTGTTCATTCTAACAGAAGTAAATACGTGCAAAGTTTTACTAAGCGTCAGTGTATGTATAACAGCAAAATGCTCCCAATGATTCTGAAATAAAGGAGAAAAAGGGTTGGAATTACTCAAACAGTCAGGCAGCACCTATCATGAGAACAATCGGCTTAACTGTTAGAAGTTTCCCCTGGTCATTGGGAATCTGGCTTAAGACCCATATAAAGGCCTTGAGCCTAATCTTGCAGTCAAGGCACGCCCTGGCACAGAAAGCCAAATTGTCTGTCCTCTTGTTCATTGCCCTCCAACTTGGGCTGACTGTTAGCTTCTGAAGCTGGAGGATCCAAGAAGCGGGTCTTGGCACTGTTTGGCCAATTGCCCCACCAGGAGAGGTGGGCAATGCTGAGACACAAAGGTGAACACAACTATGAGTCAGGATGGAGGTGCTGAAACCTTTTGAAATTCAAACAGGCCCACTGTTGCTATGGTGATCAGCGTGGAGGGCAAACCTGTTCGCAGGAATACATTCGGCTGAGCCTACAGCCTTTTCATTTTCCTTGTGCCAATGAAATGATGCACCCAATGGGTCTCCAGCCAGCAGCTGGAAAACTGCTTCAAGTTGATGTTGCCTGCATTTGAAATCCTTTGGTGCTGGACACTGCTCTGATGCCAGGGAAATGTCAGTGATTTTGTTTTCAAAATGGCCATAAGTGGGACCTTAATTGTTTTTCCAATACTCTGTGTACCTCTGTGGAATGAGTTGTCGCTTCTCACCTCTGCTATATATATTTCTGAACAGCCTGCCTGGACTAGTTCTGACATGGCAGGTGCAACTTAAGTCCAGACCATCTGGTCCAGGGATAGGGACATTTTTACAAGACCCCAAAAAGCAAACATGCTAAGGAGCGCAGTCTCTTACCCATTCAGTATCAGTTTCTCTTAATCATTATAGCATTCACATATATATACACCATTATTCACACACCATTGACTCGTACTTGCAGCATTAGCATATTAGACCCTTTGGTGCTCATTTTCAGGAGACCACATCACTACATAAGTGCCAGATAATTTTCATATTCCTAGTGGAAAGTGCTATGTGCAAATTGGCTGCTGTGTTTCATACATTATAAGAGGAGCTGCATTTCAGAAGTGCTCTATTGGCTGTGAAAGCACTTTGGAATGTCCAGATGTTGTGAAAGATGCTGTAGAAGTGCAATTCCCTTTCTTTGAGAATAATCTTTCACCAGAGAGTGCAAGAGAACCTACTAGATGCAGAAATGCTCTTTTGTGCCAAAGTTCATAAATTATCCGGCTTTGAACTGATTCCAGCTAGGCTGTGTCACAACTAACTCTGCAAGCTGAGAAATGGAAGTCCTTTTCTCTGTAGGTGGTTGTGGATGGAACCGAATCAACAGCTGTCATTCAGAATCTGATGTCCCTGACGGAGTATCAACTCGCAGTATTTGCCATCTATGAGAAGGCAGCCAGTGAGGGTTTACGTGGGGTCGTCACCACATGTGAGTAACACGTAGCTTAGTCCCGATCCTGTGGTTAAACTAAAGTGGCCAAACTCTCCAGGAATGTCCTGGAGCATTCATGAATGGGAGATTAATGTTCAGAATGCTGCTGGGAACAAAAACCTGCCAGAAAATTCAGAAAGATGTTAAAGAAAATCAATTGTTCCTCTCCATTTTCTTTATCTTATTTTATATTATTTATTAAAATAATATTGAGGGTGGGGAAATGCTATTTGACCAATGGGTGGTGCAGTAGCTCAGTATTAGCTTCACAGCACCAGGCATCTGGGTTCGATTCCAGCTTTGGGTGACTGTGTGGAGTTTGCACGTTCTCACATTCTCCCTATGTCTGTGTGGGTTTCCTCCAGGTGTACTGATTTCCTCCTACAGTCCAAAGATGTGCAGATTAGGTGGATTGGCCATGCTAAATTGCTCTGTAGTGTCTAGGGATGTGCAGGCTAGATGGATAAGTTGTGGTAAATATAGGGTTACAGGGATAGGGTAAGGGAGTGGGTCTTGGTGGGGTGCTCTTTGGAGGATCAGTGCAGACTTGATGGGCTGAATGGCCTCTACCTGCACTATAGGGATTCTATGATTCTTAACAGGGATAGATATTGTTGAGTTGGGTGGTTATGTTTTTAAAACTCACGGATTGCCTCCAAAGCAGTCAATGACCCTGGCTTAAGCATCAGCTCTGACATTTGTGATTTGAGAACCAGTTGTGCCTGGAATGCAGACACATTGCTGAAAACAAGTTTAAATGAAAAGTACAGACAGTGCAAAAGAATGGTTTTGCTGATGCTTGGAGGCTGGGGTTTTGGCAGAATCCTTTGCAATTAGAATCTGAAGCAAGAGCACAATAAATGTTGAATAATGCCTTGTTGTATTGCCCTCTGTAGGAGCAGACAGAAGTTCATTAATGTATACAACATAATTTATCAACTTAGCTACCACTCCAGTCCAAGGTTCAGTTTAAGATCAGGCTTATAGTAACCTCTAGGAGACTAGACAATCAGAGGATTGATTCCATACAAACTGTGCATAAAGATAAGTCAAGTTTGGGAGTGCATTATGAAGCACTGTCCCACTTTATAATCATAGATTTGATTGAATTTGGGGTTTAAACTCCTCACCAGTGACTTGATATTCATTGTGCTGAAGTCTTTTATTAAACTATTGGTAAATGTGGAAGGGTTTGGGTTGGGGTAGGGGGCGTTGGTAGGGTCATAACCAGAGGCAGCACCTTCTTCAGTGCCTACATATCCCATTTATAATATGGTGACCAGAACTGCACAGTTCTCCACGTATGGGCTAACCAAATTTGACAAAGGTTAAGGAAATCTTCCCTACTTTTCAGTCCTACCTCTCTGGAAATAATATCCGTGCTTAATTTGTCTTCTAAAGGATTTGCTAACTTGTAGCACAGCTTTTATTGACAGGAGTTAAGATGCAGCCATAATCTAATTGAATGACAGAAAAGGCTCAAAGGGCTGAATGGCCTATTCCTACTTGTGAACAGCTATTTGTCTCTCCTCTTCCAGTGGCACTTCCGGCAGCTGCAGATCTGAATATCTATGATGTGACCCACAGCAGCATGAGAGTCAAGTGGAAACCTGCACCGACTGCCACTGGTTACATGATCCTTTATGCTGCACTCACGGGGGGAGAGACAGCTGATGAAAAAGAGGTACACGTTTTCGTTAAGTGTTCAATGTTTAACTCCACTTGGGCTGCTTCCATCCAAGCTGCGTGGAAAATTGCATTCACAATTTTACAAACGGGACAAATGGACATCATCTCATTTTTCTATTAAAAGAAGAATTCAGCCTTTTATCGTCTAATATGAAAGACACAATGCAGTTCATTTATTATCAGGAAGATATAATTTTCCAGGTTTTTTTCATTTTAAGCAGGTTTATTGAAAGGATGAGATTGGACTCTGAACTGTCAGAAGTCTTGGCTTTCCATGAGACTTCAAGCTGAGGCTCTGTTTATCCTCTAAGATGGAAGTACAAGGTTTCATGGCTGCTATTTTGAAGATGAGCAGAGTAAGCTTGTAGTATTGTAGAGGAAAGAACAATGGGAATGGCACCAATTGGTTAGGTCTTTCAAAGAGCTAGTACAGGCATGATGGACGAAACAGCCTCTTCGTGTGCCATTTCATTCTGTGACTGTAGGTCAGACATAGGCTTCCAGAAATAAAGGCTGTAAATTCAAAAGATTGCCTTCGTCTGTTGAACTCAACCTGTAGAACTTGTGTTTTATATTGACAGTGAGATCATCAGAAGTGCGATTGAGAAATCAGCTTGTATTTTCTGCTGTAGGTAAAAGTGGCTGATTCAGTTACAGACATAGAACTAGAGGGATTGACTCCAAACACTGAATATACTGTAACAGTGTATGCCTTGTACGGTGATGAAGCGAGCGACCCACTGACTGGACAAGAAACAACATGTAAGTCTCACCTGTGCTTTTACTAGTTTATATTCCTGCTGGACAAAATTCTCAGGTAAATCTTCATCTTTATGGGTGACACCATGAGATGTGCATTTCTAGAATCGTATAGCACAGAAAGTGGCCATTCAGCACATTGCTTTAATCTGACCAGTCTTCCCTGTGTGATCGGTGACCTGGCTTAGTGGCTGCTAATAGATGCCACACTCAAAATGACAGACCATTTTCTTTACGGTCTTTTTGGGCGTCTCATTAGACGGGAATAGTATGCACAGTTCAGGGATCGCATCCCATTTGGGGCACAGTCTAAATTCTGGACATTTGTGCTTATCTTTTGAAATAGAAGTTTGAGTTGTTATTATTTTTGTTATCATTCAATAACAATTGTGGGGAGAGAGTGGAATAGTAGTAATGTGACTGGACTAGTAATACCGAGCCCAGACTAATGTTCTGGGGCCTTGGGTTTAAACTCACCATGGCAACCAATTGAATTTTCATTTCAGTTAATAAATCTGGAATGTAAATTAGTCATGACAGTTATCATCAATTGTTGTAAAAACCCATCGGTTCACTAATACCCTTGAAGGAAGTCTGCCATCCATACCTGCTCTGAGCTACATGTGACTCCAGACCCATAGCTAAGTGGTTGACTTAACTACCTCCTAACATGGCCTAGCAAGCTGATAAGGGATGGGCAATAAGTACTGATCATGTCAGTGACACTCACATCTTATGGAACAATGGTGAAACGTATCAAGGTGCTTCAAAAGAGCAATATCAGACAAATTCTGATGGTGAGCAACATTAGGAGATATTAGGCCAAAAGGTTGACCAAAGAGGTAGATTATAAAGTGTATCTTAGAGGAAGAAAGCAGAGAAACAGAAACGTTTAAGGAGGGGGATTCGAGAGCATAGCGTTTAGATAGCTGAATGCATTGCTACCAACAGTACAGTAGAAATCTGGGATGTTTAAGTGGTTAAAATTGTAAGAGTGCACATGCCCCAGAAGTTTGTAGGGCTGGAGGACATTACAGAGTTAGGGAAAGGGTGATCCTCCATTGAATCCCTACAGTGTGGAAACAGGCCATTCGGCCCAACAAGTCTACACTAAACTTATGAAGAGCATCCCACCCCGACCCCACCCCCCCATCCTATCCCTGTAACCCATTTCCCATGGCTAACCCACCTAACCTACACATCCCTGGACAAGATGGTCAATTTAGTATGGCCAATCCACTTAACCTGAACATCTTTGGACTGTGAGAGGAGCACCGAGAGGAAAGCCACGCAGACACAGGGAGAATGTGCAAACTCCAAACAGCCTGAAGATGGATTCCAACCTGTGTCCCTGGTGCTGTGAGGCAGCAGTGCTAGCCACTGAGCCACTGTGCTGATCCTGTGTAAGCATTTGAAACTAAGGATTAGAATTTTCAAATTGAATGTTTCCCAGTCTAGAAACGCATATAGGCCAGGGGGCTAGGATTAGTAAGAAGTTTATTTACAGATTGTGTATAATATTTTAATATGCAGATTATTTCCATTGTGGAAAACATATAGCAAAAAAGACGATTTGCGAACTCTTTCTTACATTATGTGTGCATTTACATGAAAATAATTTTTTTCTTCCTTTTACTCAGTGCCACTCAGTCCTCCTCGAAACCTGGAATTCTCAGAAATCAGGCACAGCACTGCCAGGGTCAGCTGGGAGGCAGCTTCAAAGAAAGTTAATGGATATCGAATCATGTATGTGAAAACAGATGGCGCAACAATAAACGAGGTAAGTGCAAGAATTATTTACTCAATGATGGTTAACGGGGAGAATCAGAAGACAAATTTACTGTTAACATTCTTTGAAGACTGGCTGGGGAGGGGAATTACTATGCTTTGCTGGGTCAGTGACTCTGTTCCTGTGAACTACATATTGGTGAAAAGGGCTACACTGCAGTTTGATTTGTTTGTTTGTTTGAACTCGTTCATTATTGTCTCTTTCTGGCAGGGAAAGCTGTTCCTAGCCTGGGCCTATACGTGACTCCAGTCCCCTAAGTCAATGTGGTTGATTCTTGAACACCCCTCACGAACCTCTCACTTGTACTAAGAGTGGTGATAAATGCTGGCCCTATCTGTATCACCCATATCCCGAGAAAAGGCTTCTAACAAGAAATGGTGGTCACACTTTGCAGGTCCAAAACAATGTCTTAATATTTCCTAAGTTGTACATGGCAATGGTTCTCAAAGGGTTAATGTTGAAACTGTGTTGAGCTCTGCCCGATCTAATGATGTCATACAGTCTGGGGTGTGGTAAGGAGGAGTCTAGCTCAAGATTCTGAGGGGGACAGATATGTCATCAGTCTCTCCTAATGGTCTTCAATATTACGTCTAACTAGCCAATGTAATTTGTATGTATTGATATCATGTGGTAAACTCCTCTTGTTAAGACTTGCTAGTTGTCCAGTCTCTACCACTGTTAACCAAGTAAGCCCTTAGGCCTAGTATACAAAAGAAGATTGTGGGTCTTGAGACACAGCGGTAGTGTTCTGACCTCTAGGCCAGGAGATCCAGGTATGAGACCCACCAGCCCTGGACTCTCACAACAGGTCTGAGCAGGTTGACCAAAATAGTTTAGGAAGAAGATTGGTACCATTAGCTGGTAGTGGTAGGTACTGCATATAACAATCTTTAGTCTCCCCACTAGTAAAAGTTGAATCATTCGTGAGCGTGTATGAGCAACTTTTTTTAAGCTGGGAATAATTCTCTCAGCTCACCTCATCACCTTTCCAATGTTGCAATGGCAGCTGCCTTGTAGGGTACTGAATTAGTTCATAGGAATAAACCCTTTAGCTTCAGTCTGTCATCAATTGTGATCTACATTTGAGGCACTGCAACCCCCCACCCTGTGACTCAACAGAGAGTGAAGGATGACCCAATGACAAAACTGTGGCAAGTCTGCACAAACCACAGAGCATTGCAATAACCATTACCACTAAGAACTTTCCCTGAATTATCTCTGTTTGCTCAGTGACACCGTTAACATCAGTAATCAACTTGTGGCACTGAAAAAAATGCAAGCTTGCTGTACGAAGGAATATAAAAATACTGGCAACTGTGCAATGAAGAGATTGGAGTTATATCAACTAAGTGAATTGAAAAGCTGGGATAAAACCATGAATTAATATAAAGTGCACAGCACAGAAACAGGCCATTCAGCCTAACTGGCCCATGCTGGTGCTTATGTTGCATATAAAGCCTTCTCCGAATGCTTTTCTAAATTCTTCAGTTCCTTTCTCCATCATGTGCCTATCCAGCTTTCCCTTAAATGTGTATATAATATTCACATCAACCACCCCTTTGGTAGTGAGGTGCATATTCTTACCACTCCCTCAGTAAAGAAATTTCCCTTGAATTCCCTGTTGGATTTATTAGTAACTATGTTGTGTCCATGATTTCTCTAGGATGAAGTTGAAGGGTCAACGACAACTTTCTTAAGTAACCTGACATCACTTACAGAATATACGGTTGCTGTTTTCTCCGTTTACGATGAGGGGCAGTCAGATCCTCTCACAGGCAGTTTTACCACAAGTAAGCAAGCATCTTCTCAGCAAACATTGTTGCTCTGGCCTTCGGTCACATTGTGTCTTAAGTTAATGGTTCAATATGAAACATTTCTGCTACAGAATGCACTTCATACATTCATATATTTGCTGCTCTTTTGTTTTCATCTTTGTCCATTTCAGAGAAAGTTCCAAAGCCCTTGGATTTAACAATCAGTGATGTTTCTACAGACGAGTTTAGAGTTGGTTGGAAGCATTCTGCTGATGACGTTACTTTGTATAGACTGGCTTGCACTCCCCTGAGTGGTGAGGAGGCAAAAGAGGTAAGGCACAATTCATCTAGAAACAGAAATGGTGTAGGAATTCAATCTGAAATTAGATCTGATCATTCTGTACAACTCTGAATACCTGAATTCACACAGTCACAGTTTATGAATGGGAAAAATAATCATCAAAATCTTCTTCAGTGTGTTTGTTGTAGCAAAGTTATAAATCCACGACATTCACAATTTAGCTCTACCCAATGAACAAGGAACATTTCATCTTTGTGTCTTCTGCAAGGTACCAAAGCAAATATGTCATTCTCAAACTGGTCAGAGAATGTATTTTTTGTCACATGAGGTTGAATTGTGTGAACAAACATCAATAAATATTTAATTTTTAACACACAAAAACAGAAATTGCTGAAGAAATTCAGCAGATCTGGCAGCATCTGTGGAGAGAAACAAAGTTAATGTTTTGAGTTCCATGACTCATCTTTGGAATGGTTCTGAGTTCTGAACTCGAAATGTTTACTCTGTTTTCTTTCACAGATACTGTGCAACCTACTTAGTTTCTGCAGCAATTTTTATTTGTGTGTTTCAGATCTCCAGCATCTGATTTTTTAAAACTTTATTGTTACATTTAATTCTTGTCTCTTATTTTTATTTGATCTTTTCAAATAATTCTACTCCACCTTTCAATGATCCCAGGGTGTGTAGGTACAGATATCCAATTAGGTAATCAGGTCATTTTATAATTTTCACTCATGTTCAAACAACAAAGTAAGTCGAATAAAGTCTCTACTTGGTAAGACTACTTCTCTCAAGCAGATTTATGATTTTAGAAGGGCATCTGAGATCTAACATTTAGAATTTATTGTAAGGAGTTCTCCTGAATCCTTTATTGACCCTGATCTGCTCTCTTCTTTAGGCAGAAGCATCAGTCTTTATCTGCATTCTTGCCTGTGACTTGTGAACCATGATCCAATGGGTAGCACTCCTACCTCTGAGTGAAAAGATTTTGGATTCAAGTCTTATCTCTAGAGACTTGAGTGCAAAATCTAAGCCGACTCTTCACTCCAATACTTGGAGGTGCTGTATTCTGGGTGGGATGTTAAATGGAGGCTCTGTGTCCTCTCTCACTATTTGAAGAAGAACAGGAGATTTCTCCTCAGTGTTTTGGTCGATATTTATCCACAACCGGTCTGTAAAACCTTCAAATAGAAGATTGAGGAGCTTGACTGTTACATTTCCAACCCTAATAATTTCCTATACCTAACAGTGACTGCACTTCAAAAAGCACATAGTTGGTTGTGAAGCATTTTGGAGCATCCTGAGATACTGATAGGTTCAACAAGAAATGCAAATTCATCTCTTCATAAACAGATTGAGAAGGTATTCCTGGTTCCAGATGCACTGGATCTCCCAGGTACTGTGAATATTGCAGAGGGTAATCTTGACTTTATGTGATAATGTCACATTTGGGCAGCAAGGACACAGAATAGACTCCGGGTGGAGGATTTCAACATTGACTGTAGCTCAACAACAACACTACTGATTGAGCTGGTTGGGTCCTAAAGAACATAGCTGCTAGACTGGGTCTGTGGCAGGTGGTGAGGCAAGAGAGGAAAGCATACATAATTTCATCCTTTCCAATCTGCATCTGCCAATGTCAGTATCGTTAAGAGTGACTACAGCACAGTCCTTTTGGAGATGAAATCCTGACTTCATAGTGAGAACACCCTCCATTGTGTTGTGTGGCACCATCACTGTGCTAAATGGGGTGGACTTTGGACAGATCTAGCAACTCAAAACTGGGCATCCATGAGGCACTGTGTGCCATCAACAGCAGCAGAATCGTACTCCAGCACAATCTGCAATTTCATGACCTAGCAAATCCCCCTACTCAACCATTACCATCCAGCCAGGGGATCAACCATGGTTCAATGGAGCAGCATCAGGCATACCTAACTATGAGGTGTGAAGCTGCCTAACAGGGCTACTTGCATGCTAAACAGCACAAGTACCAAGCAATAGAGTGAAGCAATTCCACAACCAACGGAACAGATCTGAGCTCTGCAGTCTGGCCACATCCAGTCATGAATGTTGGTGGACAAACAAACAACTCACTGGAGGAGGAGGCCCCACAAATATCCCCATCCTCAATGATGGAAGAGCTCAGCACATCAGTACAAAAGATAAGGCCGAAGCATTCGCAGCAATCTTTAGCCAAAAGTGCCAAGTGAATGATCTATCTCGGCCTCCTCCAGTGGTCCCCAGAATTACAGATAACAGTCTTCAGTCGATTTGATTCACTCCACGTGATATCAAGAAACGGTTGGAGACACTGGATACTGCAAAGACTACCAGCCCTGACAACATTCCAGTAATTGTACTGAAGACTTGTGATCCTGAACTTGCTGCTCTCCTAGCTAAGCTGTTCCAGTACAGTTACAGCACTGGCATGTACCCAAGTTGCCCAGGTATGTCGTGTACTCAAAAGCAGGACAAATCCAACCTGGCCAGTTACTGCCCCATCAGTCTGTTCTTGATCATCGGTGAAGTGATGGCAGGTGTGATCAAAAGTACTGCCAAGCCGTACCTGCCTAGCAATAACCTGTTCACTGATGTCTAGTTTGGATTCCACCAAGGCCATTCAGCTCTTGACCTCATTACATCCTTGGTTTAAAACATGGAGAGAAGAGCTGAATTCCAGAGGTGAGGTGAGAGTGACAGCCTTTAACATCAAAGCCGTATTCAACTGAGTCTGGCATCAAGACGCCCTTGCAAACTGGAATCAGCAGGAAGCAGGGGGCAAACTCTCTGCTGGTTGGAGCCACACCTGGCACATAGGAAGATGGTTGTGGTTGCTGGAGGTCAGTCATCTCAGCTTCAGGACATCTCTGCAGGAGTTCCTCAGGGTAGTGTCCTCAGCCCAAACATCTTCAGCTGTTCCATCAATGACGTTCTCTTTATCATAAGGTCAGAAGTGGGAATGTTTGACAACGATTGCATTATGTTTAGCACTATTCATGACTCCTCAGATACTGAAGCAGTCCATGTCCAAATGCAACAAGATCTGGACAAGTGGTAAGTAACATTTGTGCCAAACAAATGCTGGGCAATGACCATCTCTAAAGGCAGACAATCTAACCCTTAACATTCAATGATGCTACCATCACTGAGTTCCCATCCCATCAACATCCTTGGGGTTATTGTTGACCAGAAACTCAACTAAACTCACCATATAAATATAGTGGTTACAAGAGGAGGTCAGAGGCTAGGAATGCTGCACAAGTAACTCACCACCTGACTCCCAAAAGCCTGTCTATCATCTACAAGGCACAAGTCAGGAATGTAATGGAATATTCTATACTGGCCTGGATAGGTGCAGCTCCAAGGACACTTAAGAATCTTGACACCACCCAGAACAAACACACTGCTTGCTTAGCACCACATCTACAAGATGTATTGAAGAAATTTGCCAAAAATCCTGAAGCAGCACCTTCCAAACCCATGATTAGTTCCATCTGGAAGGACAAGGACAGCAGATACGTGGGAACACCAGAACCACCCCAACCTGCAATTTCTCCTCCAAGCCACTCACAATATTGACTTGGAAATATATTGCCAATCCTTCACTGTTGTTGCATCAAAATCTTGGAATTGCCTCCCTAATGGCATTGTGGGTCAACCTACAGCATGTGGACTGCAGCGGTTCAAGAAGGCAGCTCACCACCACCTTCTCAAGGGCAACTAGGGATGGGCAATAAACACTGGCCAGCCAGCGACACCCACATTTCACAAGACAATATAAAAAAAGGCCAAGAAGGAAAAGTAAATGGACAAAATGACTTCCCTTATCCATAAAGTAACCTACATAATTTTTGACCACTGAATTAATTGGAGGAAATTCTCCAGAGACCCCTTTGAGGAATATGTAAATTGACTCTCAGAATTCATTAATACTCTTCAGTATTAGGTGTACACCTGATAGGAATGGTGACAATAACATTATATTAACAATGCATCTTTGCCTTTCTACATGAATAGATTTAAATATGGGAATGAGTGAATTGTACTGGAAACTTTTATTTTGCAGCTTGTTTTGAGTGGGGACGTAGACACCATTGTTCTCTACGATTTGTTGCCTGGGACAGAGTATGAGGTTTCTCTCTCTGCGATTTACAATGATGAGACAGAAAGCGATGTTGTGGCTGTTCTGGAGACAACACGTAAGATGACACATTTGGAAGTACCCTGCTCAATTTGCGAACTCTGTTATATAAAACAATAGCTTTGGTTGTGCTCTGGTCTCCTAAAACCTTAACAAGAATGATGGCTGCTAATTTGAAGCAGCAAGTTGCACTTATATAGCATCTTTAACATGGTAAAATCAGCCCAAACTTCATTGTGAAACAAAATTTGGATACTGAGCCGCACAAAGAGATGTAAGGACAAATGACTACAATTTGGTCAAAGAGGTAGGTTTTGAGGAACATTTTAAAGAAGTGAGAGGTGAAGAGTTTTAGGGAGGGGATGTCAGAGGAAGTGGGCTCAGTAACAGCAGGTATGGCCACTAACAGTGGAGCAATGGAAATTGATAACGTGCCAGAGATCAGAATTAGATCAGTATGGAGACCTTAGCGAGTAGTAGGGCTGGAGAATGTTACAGAGCTTGGAAAGGGTGTGACCATTGAAGGATCAGAACATAAAGATAATAATTTTAAAATTGAGGCATTGCCTTTGGGGACCAAGGTAGGTCAGTAAGCAGTGTGGGTTATGGGTGAACTGAACTTGGTATGAGTTGGGATACATGCAGTAGATTTTTGGATGACCCTAAAATTATGGTGAGTCGGCTACGAGAAAATTGGAATAGTGAAATCTGGAGAAAAGAATTGTGAAGGCTGTCCCCATGTACATACATTTGTTTTAACCACCAAGCTGAGTGTCTAGTGTCCTTGGGCTCTCTGTAGCTGTTTCGCTTGTTGCAATGGAGCAAGTTGGGAAAGAAACTAAATGGGCTGAAATTGGTTATGGCCCATTAGCAGAATAGAACACAAGGTCTTAGTTCGCTGAGTTAATTGAATCAATGTCAATGCTGCTGTATATCTTATTTAAATGCTGGCATAAATACATTACTTGTGTTTATGAAGGTTTTACCTTTTATGTGTACAGTGTTAACCTTTAAGGTAAGATGTACATTTATTAGTTTATCCTAGCAGGTGTCATGCAGTTTAGAATTAATTTTCACTTTAATTACAGTTCAGCAGATAATTACAACAACAGCAGCTACAACAACAACTCAGAGACCAACGACAGGTATGTGATTATCAGCGGTAAGAAAACTTACAGACTGAAAAAAAAATCTACATATATTTCCAAACAAAATTAAACATTTCCCTGTATTTAATAAGTTGGCCTCTTGTTAATTATCTCCTCAGTAAGAGATAAAATTGACATAGGTAATTAATTGTTTCTCCATGAGCATTATTCATTGAATTTTACAGAAATGAGCTATTTAGACTCAACTGATCTTAATGCTGTACACCTCCAAACCCCTTTCATCTTTCTTCTACTTCTTTCTCCTTTGACGATCTATGCTATCTACCTCAACTCCTTGTGTGATAGAGGGTCCCACAATCTCACTCCTATCTTGGTAGGTAGTTCTCCTGAATACCCTATTGGATTTATTAGTGACTTTGTTATATCTTTGAGATATTTCTCTCAGGTTCAGCATCTCGGAGCATTCCTTTGAGTGACTCGCTCACTCTTTACAAACCGGGATATATCTTCACTGGCCCAATACTGGATGAGCTCTGAGCCCACAGCTGAATAACTGAATAACCCCATTTTTTGGTATTGTTTCTTACTGGAATGGACACATGCCCTGTTTGGAGATTTCTTGACTTCAGAACATACACTTTGGCTGCCTGTAGCCAGCATCATTAAATCAAAAAAATGGTCACACCATTGAAGAGGTAATTTTGCTGAGTTTGACCTGACTGCCTGCAAGAGCAACTCATCTAGCCCCACTACCAAGTACCCACCCTCCTTCAACCTTTCTCTGTGGCCCTGCAATTTTGTTTTCCTTCAGATAATTATCCAATGATATTGATAAAGACTAGTAAAGTGCTAAGCTGATGTATTTATCAGTAAACAATCGACATTTTTGAAGGATAACAATAATATGCGGTGTACATTTTGGTCTCTTTACTAAAAGAGGGATTTACTTTTACTGAGACAATTCTGACTGGGTTCACTAGATTGATGCTTGGGATTTGGGGATTAGTTATGAGGAAAGATTGGGCCCATTCTTGTTGGATTGTAGAAGAATGAAAGGTGATCTTACTGAAACATTCTGTGGAGTGCTGTGATGGTGGGGAGAGGATTGACAAGACAGATGCTGAGAGGATGTTTCTCCTCATGCAGTATTATATAACAAAGCTGCACAGTTTGCAATGAAAGAATTTCCCACTTAAGGCAGAGATAGGGAAGAATTTCTTCTCACAGAGAATGAGTAGAATTTGGAATTTATTTATCCCAGACAGCAGTGGAAACTGGGACAATGTATTCAAGACTGGATAAGCCATTTTTGATTAACAAGGGTTATGAGAGACAGGCAGAAAAGGGGACTTAGACTCAATTGTATTAGCTATGATCGAATTGAATGAGTATGAAGCCTTGATGAGCCAAATAGCCTGCTCCGCCTACTTATGATGTGTAAATTAATACAAACTGCATCTTTCAGCATCTGTTTCAAGAAGATAGCAAATGACAATAGGCTAATGTAATGTTAATCTTTGGACAGGTTGCAGTGTAAAAGAGCACAAGCAAGTGGAACTTCCAGTTCCAGGTCTTATTACTGCTTCCTTTTTAAAATGTCTAAAGAGCTAATAATTTAAATTTGAGAGATGAGAATTATTTTTCTGATTCACAAATTGCACTTGCAGTTATTTGTTAAATTATTCAAAAAGCTTAAGGTAAAACTTGAATTATCTAAAAGTGCAAATATTGTCAGGTAGTCGTGCTGATTGTCAATTTGTTGTGATTTGTTGGATCCAGTTTTTCGATCTGGAATAAGATATCTAGATGTGGGTGATGAAACCACATTTAGCCTACACGTGTCCTGGGACCCTGCTGATTCTCGTGTTACACAGTACAAAGTGTCCTATGTCTCTCTTAAAGGAGACCGTGCAGAAGAAGCGGTAAGCATGGTCTGTATAACTTTTTATGCATTTTATTAGGAGTGGGAGTGTCGTTATGATTGGCTGCGTGTAAGGTAAACTCAATTTGAAAATCAGGGGGAGCGCACCTTTACTGGTTACAACGTCAAGTTCTTCCAGTGTTGCTGTTCACACTTCAAGTGTTAACTGAATCACTGCCTTCCCTCACAACCTATACCTCAGCGCTGCTCAAAGATATTCCCTCAGTGATTCCATTTTGAGAGTTGATTCATTGCTGTGATGACTGAGTGAGAACTCTGAGAGCGGGAGTACAGCTGTTATAATGGGACCAGAGCTCAGTGAGTGGGAGTACAGTTGTTATAATGGGGCCAGGGCTCAGTGAGTGGGAGTACAGTTGTTATAATGGGGCCAGGGCTCAGTGTGTGGGAGTATGGCTGTTATAATGGGGCCAGGGCTCAGTGAGTGGGAGTACAGCTGTTATAATGGGGCCAGGGCTCAGTGAGTGGGAGTACAGCTGTTATAATGGGGCCAGGGCTCAGTGAGTGGGAGTACAGCTGTTATAATGGGGCCAGGGCTCAGTGAGTGGGAGTACAGCTGTTATAATGGAGCCAGGGCTCAGTGAGTGGGAGTACAGCTGTTATAATGGGGCCAGGG